>NW_003314353.1:443558-446412 GCF_000143415.4 Selaginella moellendorffii
AGAATTTTGACCTCAGTATTACCACAACAAAATCAAGGAAATCATCCTCCTCAGCAAAATCAAAAAAATTAAAGACCTCTAAAAGCAAGAAATATCAATATTAAACTAGTCCAAGATGAACACTATGAAAATGAACCTGAGATATGAGCTTTAACTCGAAGTCAAAAAGAACACTACAATCTTGAAGACAACCTCTACGAAGAAATTGAAGAATAACAACCCCAAAACAAAGTACAAGAAATCTCAAGACACAAATGGCAACAAAGCAAAAAGCTAGTTGACATAATCTAGTAAAACCTTCAACAACAACTTGAAATTGAAGATAATCAGGAAAATGTGATATAGACTCTATCAAGAAAAGAGGAACAATTAAAGCTCATCACCAACATTCTTTGACAATGTATCACATTCACCCTCCAAGAGCTTTTACATGTCACTCCATACTTGAGAAATAACTTCTCAAGATATGTCAAGCATCACCACTAACAAATTCAACTCAAGTCAAGAAAAAGATTAGTAACTCTTCATCCCACAAGACCCACATCTAACCTGGCAACTTCGACTAAAATGTACCATACATCCTAATCATGATAGGAAAGAACAAAGTCCCACAAACAATCATCAACGGTGGTGCAAATATCAACATTATTAAGTATTCAACCTGCAAAGTAATAGGACTTGGGCCAACACCTTACACCCTTCAATGTCAAGATGGCTGACAATTGAAGTGTACAACCATCAGGAATCGTGTCCAATATTTCTATCAAGATCAAGGATCAAGAATTTAAGGTAACTTTCATCATGCTCAAAATGGCAAAAGACTAAAGTTCCTATGAAGTACTCCTCAGATGAACTTGGCTCAAGATAGCTGATGTCATTATATACTGGCAAAAGAACACAATTACCTTTGGAGAGCATCAAGAAGCCCCTCAAATCTCCACAATTACAGCAAAGAAGATCCAAAGAAATTTTGACCAATCATCATCAAATAATACAATTGGAATGAAGGTCTTGACAACGAAGAAGCACAAATCTTGAAGGTATATACTAGAGTTAAAGCCTCTCATCGAAGTTGATCTCAACCGAGTCATCCTGAAGAATAGTACACACTACACAACAAACCCTAATACTCAAAGAAACAACCTTGAAGGCAAATTCCCAAGTCACGAAAACTTGATACCCATCAAAACACCAACTAAAATAAAAAAGCAACAAGATCGACCAAGAATCAAACCTGAACAATTTCAACCAATTCATCAATAAATCCATTTTGAAGAAAACCCAACACTTCAACAAGAAGGAACTCGACTCACATCAATGCTCAATTTTGAAAAGCCAACTGAAGAAATTGACTTAGGAACTGAAGATCAAACCAAAGAAGCTCTACATCACCAAAGACCTTGACCTTGACTTCAAGACAAAAGCAATCAATCTTCTCAATAGATACAAAGAAGTTTTTGCTTAGTCATATACATATTTGTGAGGAATTCCTCTCGAGATCTACATGCACCGAATCAAGCTTCTACCTTAAACTACACCAAGAAAGCAAGTAGCCTATCGAATGAACCCCAATATGCAAGTGAAATTTAAAGAAGAACTTGACTAGCTCGAGAACACCAGCTTCATCTACCCAATTCAAAACCTATAATGGCTATCACCACTTGTTATTATCCCAAAAAAAAGTGGCAAACTTAGAGTTTGTGTCAATTACAAAAAGCTCAACAATGCAACTTGAAAAAACATATGTATATGGGATATCGTCATGCAACCGAGAAGCTGCATAGGTCTTTCTATTAGCTAAAGATGCAACATAATGTTATCTAGTATGTGTGTAGTTGTGTTTGGTGCCAAGCTCGTAACACTCCCCCTCATATTGCAGAAGGATAGTTGGAGTCAATTACAGTTTCCCATCCATTTGAGTTGGTAGCATTAGATTTAATGCGGCCTTTTCTATAGTCAACTATTGGCAATGAGTATGTCATTATTGCTTCTAATTACTTGACTCATTATATAGAAGTTGGTGCTCTTGCTAGTGCATCTACAACTACCACTAAATACTTCCTCCTCAATCGAGTGGTGTTCTAACATTCCTGTCTAGAAAGATTTCTTTCGAATAATAGTCCCATATTTACAGTTGAGATATTTCATGTCTTGATGTCTCAATTGGGGATATGCCTTCATGAGTCCTTATCATCCACAGTCAAAAGGGTGCCACATGGTAGTGGATGAAGCAGAAGCTAAACGAATGTAACACATTTGAAGTAAAAGTTTCGACTTAGATAGTCAAGAGTGGGAGTGGAACTCCAAACAAAGTGCTCGAGGAACGAACACGAAGTAAGCAGTAAATGAGTCTCTAGAAAAGGGACACAAGAGGACCAATATATAACACGTAGAAGTGTCAAGATGGAGTCCAAAATGGAGTCTGAGAAGGAGTCCAAGATGGAGTCTGAGAAGGAGTCCAAGATGGAGTCTGAGAAGGAGTCCAAGATGGAGTCTGAGAAGGAGTCCAAGATGGAGTCTGAGAAGAAGTTCGAGATAGACCCAAAAAAGAGCCTAAGATGGACCCAAGAAGAAGTCCGAGATGGAGTCCGAGATGGACCCGAGAAAGAGTTTGAGATGGACTTGAGATGGAGTCCGAGATGGACCTAAGATGGAGTTTGAGATGGAGTTCGAGGTTAAGACTATAACACATATGTTTTTGGGCCACTGAATGAAGGAACAGAGCCAAATTCCCAAGTATGGAGCCTAAGGCAACGAAACCGAAACATAGAGCAACTCCTAAGCATACAGCTAAAGGAGCGTAAGGACAGGAGTATAAAGAGACTTGGAACAATCCTAGAGCATCTAGCATCCC
>NW_003314353.1:446512-459386 GCF_000143415.4 Selaginella moellendorffii
TTGGGAAAATGGGGGGCCTAACGAAAAAATATGGGTTCTCCCCCAACCAGCAGGGTAAAAAATTGGGGTTTAGACCCAACCGGGTTGCAAAGTAAGGCCAACCCTCCAACCGGGGGTTAGCCCAACCCCCAAGTGGGTGGGCCATGTTTAACCTCCCCCCTTTCCTTTTTAAAAATTGGGAAACCCCAATTTTCCCTTTTTCCCCCCCCCCCCCCCCCCCCCCCGCCCTATCAGGAACACATGCTTTGGGCTTTCACCCTTAGTACCAGGAGTTAGTCTCTGGGACAAGTTCAAAACTTACTAAATATAGAATGTCCCTAGATTGCGAATTTAGACACAGGACGAACACAATTGTTCTCTAAGATAAGCTCAAAACTTACTAAATATAGAATGTCCCTAGATTGCTAATTTGGACACAGGACGAACACCATTGTGTTCAAGACAATCTCTACATTTTGTAGATATTCCAAATGAGTAAATCTAGACACTTTCCATAAATAGCATTTAGGACCAGAATGAGACTAACACAAAGGGCATAATAGCAAGAGTGTTTGGCAAACACAGTAAGTTATCATCTAACAAATCTTAAGGGACCAATCTTAATATCGCAAGGGTTCTTGATACTAGCAAATGCAAGCCAATGACATAAGTTTCTCAAACCAGGCTGAGTATGCTCAACAAAAAACACATAGGGTTCCTACTTTATGTTCATCCAATTTCATTACATGGTTTTTGACCAGTTTCTCAACTAACTCAAGTGGGAACTGATAATGGGTCTAGCAATACCAACCTCCTACAATTGTGGCAGTAAAGAAAGAATATCTAAAAGGATTAGCTAATAGGTAACTTTCAATATTTGAAGTCACATTTGCGACACTCTTCCCCCCTTAGGGAAAATCAACGTCTTTGTCGATACATACTCGAGTCTAGACTATTAGCAAGGAAAGAACTCTAGAAAAAGTTCACAGTGATCACACTATGTGATAAATGCACCAACTTAAATGAGTTAAGGTAACTTTTTGGTCTAACACAGATGCACTACCAACCCAAACACTTTCTGGCCATCGCCGACAAGGAAATGACTAATAGAGTTAACGACCCTTGTTGCTTTGGGTGTCACCTAGCTTACAAAAGTGTGATATGCCTCTACCTATAGAGACATAAAGAGAGAAGCCAAAGGCCCTAACTCTCTTGAGCAAAGAAACCAAACTCGTTGGTAAGGTTTAGATAGACTATTGTAAACAAGTAGTTAGAGTTGTTTACACGGTCATGCCCTTTTGAACGATATAAAAAACATCAACAGAGAGGCAGGTAATATATAGTAGCTACCCCATGACTAAAGATTTCAAAATGCACTTGAAGTGCCAAAGCCAGTTTGCCTATACTGGCCTAAATTCAAAGATCAATAAATGGACAATATCAAAGTTAGAGATAATGATATTTTAGAGACTTAATTATCAATGAATAAAGCTTAGATTAGAACACAAAAGTATTCCAAGTAAGTTATCATCTGATAAACCAGTACTAGAGCACATGACCCACCAAGATCACTATAGCTGGAAACCATAGGATTTACTATCTAACAAAATTCAATAGCTAATGTATCATTAATAAAACTCAATGATAAAACTTAACTATCAAAGATTTCATATAGCATGCTAAACAACTTATAAAATACAACTAAAGAACACAAAGTATTATTGACTGGTAAGAAAGATGCTTGTGAATGTATCACCCAAAGATAATAACATTCAATCTATCAAAACCAACTATAGCAACAATCAATAAAACAAAGTGAATGCCACAAATTAACAAACACTTGTTTATGCCAACTATCGCACTAGCCAATCTATATAGATCCTAGTCAACAATACCAAGGAACCAGAGTTGCTTAAGCAAGTATTGGCAACATTCTATTGATGTCTTAAACCCAAGAGACCAATCCAGAGCAAACTACAAAGAACATCTAGTAATGTGAAAAGCCATAAACTATCAAAGAAAATAACTAACTATCATGAAAGATCATCAATTATCCCATCAATAAAGAGATACATAATCATTATCGAAGAAAGAGTCCACCATTCCGAAAAACAACAAACCATTTTAAATCAACAATAATCAAGCAAAACTCTTAACGAGAACAATCAACTATCCCAAGATAATAATCATTCATCACCAATGATTGTTAGATGCAAAAGTTAACTTCAATATTGAAGTTAATAAGTCAAAATGCCTTCCCCAACAACTTTAAACAAATTGACCGCAAGCATAAGAATTCAAGAAACTAAAGCTCGAAAAAGTCTATAACCATGTTTTGCCTAACAATGATCACAAGTCTTGCATGAACTAACTTTAATGCTAAAGAAAAAATCATGTTACAACCCACAATATCCTCTTCAACACATTCATAAACTAAATTTCATAATGCAAAGTTAATGAAGAACATTTCTACATCAATCCAAAAGCCAAGCACAACAAAGCTATATGACTTGGTCAAAGTGACCAAGTGGAAAGGACACCTAAAGGAAATGAATAGTGTCAAGGCAATGGTATGGTGAGTCTAAGAAAGTAGTCTCTAGTAAAAACCCATAAGAGGGTCACAAAGTTGGGCTGTGGATAGAGCCCATAACAAAAAATGTTAAAGAGATTTACTAGGGGGAATACCTTCCAAACTTGGCAAAGCAAAATCTTTGCTATGGAATCGAAAGAATACCTCGAGGATGAAGGTAGTGATCCTATGTTGCTTGGTGCAATAATCAAAGGATAGGAGCAAAAGACTAGTGGCCAAGAAAGAGCCATACAAATCATTGGAAGGAATCCAAATGGCAAAGTTATGGGAGGAACACTAATGTGTTGGACGTTAACGGATTGTGGGAAAAGCAATATATTTCTAAGGATGGATTCCCAAATACTCCGATTTGGTGAAAGTGGGAGCTTCAAGGGAAGGAGCAGCAAGGTAACTAAATGATAAGGCTGTGGACAACCTTAGCATAAATTATGATAACTGAAACTTAATGTCAAAGGTGGCACGAAATAAAAGAGAGGATGGACTGGGAAGTAGAGTTTGCACAATATGTGCAATACAAGTGTCAGAAACACCTAGGAAATTGATTTTGGGAAATCAAAATTAAAAGTTCCAAACTGCAATAGTTATATCGATAAAAGTTAAAACTACTCGAGAATGAGTAGTGGGATTGAGATAGTGAATATGTCTCTAACGAGTTTAGCAAAAACTAAAGCAATAAAGGAAGAGAATCACCACAAGTGGTCAAATGAGTCTCTATGTTAGAGAGACTATGCTCTTTAAAGGATAGACAAAGCATGGTGGGCCTTAAGTGTCAAACCATTGACAAATATTAGCTTGGTGCTAAAGATGGAAAGAGTAATACTTGATGGTATTACTTTATAAAATGATTTATCATTCGATAAGGACATCAAACTTTATCTATGGGTGATGGAGTTATGAGACACAAATCCCTAAGCCCCAAAGTGGAGTCAAAAGGGTGCCATGTGGTAGTGGTTGAAATAGAAGTCAAATGAGTATAAGACGTTTAGACTAAAAGCTCTGACTTGGATAGTCAAAAGTGGGAGTGGAACTCCTAACGAAGTGCTTTAGGAACGAGCACGAAGTAAGCAGCAAGTGAGTCTCTAGAAAAGGGACACAAAAGGACCAATACATAACACATGGAAGTGTTGAAATGGAATCTGAGATGGAGTCTGAGAAAGAGTCTAAGATGGAGTCCAAGAAGGAGTCCAAGTTAGACCCAAGAAGGAGCCCGAGATAGACATGAGAAGGAGTTCGAGATGAAGTCCAAGATGGACTTAAGAAGGAGTTCGAGATGGACCCGAGATGGAGTTCGAAATGGAGTCCGAAATGGACCCGAGATGGAGTCCAAAGTCGAGTCCGACTCTGACTCTAACTCCAACTCCAACTCCGACTTCTAGTCTGACTCCGACTCCGACTCCGAGGGTGAAATCCCAAAGCATTCATCTCCCAGACCCTGGGGGATTTAGTGAGCTCCAAAAGTATAGTAGGGGGAGGACTCCAGTGAAGCCAATTTAGCTAGGAAAGACTAGTATAACCAAAGAAGGCTATACCCACATGGTGGGTGATAATAAAACCACTGAGGAGTCCAAAGCTAGAGTGAATATGGACAGACAAGCAAGGTAATTTGGTGAAGTATTCAAGAGTTGGCTTTAGCTCCCCCTGGAGATTGAATGGTCAATGCTCTCAATCAAAGTGTAGGTGGCACTACCTACTTGGATACCTAGCATGGCTTATCGGAACTTCACTCTAGCCACATGGCTAGGGCACCTAAAAGCAAAAGGTGGGGAAAGTATCCACGAGGCTTGCGTAGGGCCATGGTGTTTCAAAATGTCATCCCCAAAGTCCCAGACCGTGAAAAGAAGGAGGAGTAGTCCTCTAGTATAATGACCAAAGATACGGTCACATAATAAGGACGTCCCAAAGGACAATGGGACTTAGTGGTCGGGCCTTTGGGCCTTGCCCCAATGGCAATGTTAGCAAGCACAACCATCAATGAGGACTTGGTGGGAACATTAGAGAAGGGTGTTCCCCATGACTTCAAGCATCCTAAGGATGCTACGGTGTGGTCATGGGATGACCACTCATGGATAGATGGCTCAGTCTTTGAGAGATGGGACTATGAGGTAGGTGGTCTTAGACCACCGGTATGACAAAGATGAATGGGTATTGCCTTAGTATAACGAGCTGATATATTGGTAGTACCTTTGGGTGTCAGTCAAGGGATCAAACACATGGAGTATTGGACCAAGTGCAAAAGCTAAGTGGCATAGATGCCATTCACAGGGCTAACAAGTCCCTAAGTCCAGAATAGGACTTATGGAGGTTATGAGTGAAACTCCTTTAACTAGTCAGAGGCGTGATTAAGTGACTAAAGTAGAATGGAAAAATTAGTTGCTTATAGATTCCCTGCTAAGTGGAAGGGACCATATTTACAGTAAGTTGGACCACAAGTTTATAAGGTTCGGCATAACATCCAACAAGCTGATCCTCCAAAAATTGTGTAGCTAAAACGCTTCATAAAAAGGGATCAAGAACAACTAGCACCAGCTATAGATCCACCAATACCACATCCTAATGTTCCTCTAGATCTCGGCCTGTCCACAGGAAAACCATGATTGTCTTCCATCATTTCGAGAAAAGGGGATGATATGAGGTCCACGTGTATGGCTACAATGCTATATGTTAATATTAGTATAGTGGGATTTTGGTAACTGTTAGATTGGTTTCAATTCGGACCATTCACTCATGTATATAACCTATGGTTTTATGGCTAATTGATATGCATATTTCTGTATTCCATTTCTATATTTCATACACTCACACACACACACACACACATACATATTTTAGAAAAATACATAATACATATTTTCTTTCATGATTTTATTTAAAATAAGATTTGTATATATGGAAATTATGGTTGCTTGCAAGTTCCCTGCTTAGTGGAAGGGACCATATGTATCAAACACATACATTTGTGATATGTATATATATATGTGTGTGTGTATATGTATATATATGTGTATATGTGTATGTGTGTATGTATGTATATGTATATATATACACCTTATAAACTTGCTGTCCAACTTACTTTAAAAGTTGTGTGTGTGTGTGTATGTATATATGTGTATATACTTATCGCCTGTGTATATATAAGATAGCGTAGGATATGCCCCCAACTACCCGGGATTACATCGAACTAACTAGTGGCATAGTAGAATCTTTTAAAGCCTAGACTGCAAGTTTAGGATCCCAATCAAATACCAAATTGTATATATATATATATACATGTATGACTTTTACCTAGGTAACATATAGACTGTACATATTTGGGATTAAATTTAGTCTTTCCCTTTTTATATATAAACAATATTTAAACCCTACCTATTTCTATATCCCAAAACACTCACATCAGAGGCATTACAATTTGGTAAAGCTTTTTGGCAATGCTTTACTAAGTGTTTAGGATTGTATTTTTTATTTTTATTTCTTCATTTTATTTAAGATTTATATCTATGTTATCTTTTTACTAGATTTAGGATTGCATTTATTAAATTTATTCTTCCTTTTCAATTTCCATTATATTCTCTTTTTTACCATACCACACGCAATATATTAGTGTGTTGTTGTCACCAACTTCCATATGATGTGATTATATAATGACTTATATTCTTGATGTCTTGTCATATGTTCAAGGATCAAGCGTATGGGAAGACAATATGTATGACCTTGAGTGGATTTTGAATTATAATGAGAAATTTAATTATTATGGAAATAACTTTGGAGAGAAGTTGGAAGTTTTATAAAGTGTCAATCATTTAATCTCTCATTAGATTCTTTCTCTTTGCCTTCTACTTTTTCCCAGCATTTTCTTTTGTTTTTACCATTGCCACTCTTTAGATTTCTAGTGTTTTTTCCTCATCTACAATTTCATTTTCCTAGCATATTGATATTTGTGATTCTTATGATTCTCATTCTCAATCTAATATTGAGTTAAGTATTTTTTATACTTCTCATACTAATCTGGATGTTAAGTATGTATGTGAAGTTGAGAATCTTGCTTTTATTTCTTTGGCAAAATCTTTTATCAATTCTAACTTTAAGTATAGTTAAGTCAATAGTTTTGGGTGTAAGTGCTATTGAGAGTATTTGTTTTACTGTTGTTGTTAAAGAGTTTATATATTCCTTTGAAAGTGTGAACTTTTCTATTAATTGTTTTATCTTAAGTGTTGATTTGTGTATTGAGGAGGTTGATGAATCTTTGAATCATTTTGTGGCGGCTAAAGTATTTTATAATAGCAAATACTTTATTTTCTTTTCTTTGAGTATATTTACTTTTTCATATTTCCCCACTTTTGCCTTAACAACTATTGAATATTCCTCTTTTCATACTTATTTTTCCACATTTTTTCTTTTACAGTATATTTTCCTTAATTTTTCTTCCTTTCTCATCTTTGCCCTGATATTTTTTTTTTCTTCATAAAAAGGGTAAAGATGATGAATGTCTAAAAACATTATCATTTTGAGAAAGTTTACATTAAATATTTATGATTCATAAATATAAATATTTATGATTTATAATTATAAACTTCTGTTAGCTACTATGCTTTATAAGTGTCTAAGAAACTATTGAAAATCAATCTATAATATATATTTCTCTCTATATTAAAAACATTTATTAAATATTATTTTAATTTTAATTTTATTAAGAAATAGATTTTAAGTTAGATTTATTTTTATATTTATCTATCTATTTTTGAGTTTATTAGTATTTAATTTTAATGTATTCCCATTATCTTTGTATGTTTTGTTCTAATATTTCAAAACTAAATCAATTTATTTAATTTTATATTTATATATTTATAAATATATTTTTACTAAATTGTATCTTTCTTTATAATATTTAAGACATTGCCTAATTTAAAAGTGAGTGCCAACAGTTGATCATTAAGTTATGTAAAAACAAAGATGATGGCCATTATTACATAAATTTATTGATATAATTTATTTAATTTGGTTTTATTGATGAAAAAAGCATTTAGTTTGTATTTATATAGAAAAATAAATTTGTTTTACCATAAACTATATCTATTAATTAAATATTAAAATATAGTTGATAAATACTTTGAAGGTTCTCTTATGTATTTTTTTAAGATTCAATATTATTTTTAATTTTTTTAAAAAATAGAGAAACTTTTAATTTAGTTATTAAAGTTTTTTATTAATTAGTTGACAAAAGAGTTGATACCACCTACACAACTCTTTGGAGTTAAATTTGTATTTTCATTTTGCTAAAGTACATTTTAGTGGTGATGCCAAAAACAATAGAAGATACATTTAATACCAAAATTTTAAATCATCCAAATATTATAAACATTCAATCATAGCATTAGATGTAGATCATAAATTTAAAGTAAAAATAATTACTAATAATTTTAATCATAAATTAAAGAATTAAAAATATATTTAAATAAAATAATTTTTAAAGATATTAGTGACTTGAAACAACCAAAAATTTAAAGAAAATATATTACAATATATTTCTAATATATTTCTCATTTAATAGTACTAAAAAATATTCTACTTAAATTTTTTTATCATTTTTAAAACATTAGTTAAGTTATAGGTTTGCTCTGGTATTCAAATAATTTAATGGAATATACTAAAATATTTTTCTGCTCTACCAACTCTCCACATGCCCAAAAACAAGTGAGCAAGGGTATGGAACTATAAAAGTCACTTTGCTAAGCAGAGTGTGTATAATAATCAGGTGATGTCTTGGATGTTGACACTATGAGGCACTCTTAGATTGGTTAGTGTTGAGGTTTTGCAGTGCATTGCCATTGATAGATTCGACTTGCTTGCCAATAAACGATAGAGAATTGTAGATTAATCCTGTATAGAAGCTTGAGTTTTCATAAGAAAAGAAAGACCCGCATTTGCACAGGTAACTCATGGCTTCAGGCCGACCTGATGCTAAGCTCTTCTCCTTCGGATTGGCGGGAGAGATTTATCACCTAGGAAGCAATGCAAAAGGAGATGTTCTTCACTTCAGGAAACCCCCTCTACTTTCTCTATAGGGATTCTGCCCACTTGGAAGTTGCCATGATCCCAAGGATACCAAGTTCTACATGGATTTCATGAACTTTGCGATGATAAACTCAAGAGCTTGGCAGGCTGCTTCCATGGATCTGTGGAGGAGAACCTCCAGCTGTTTAGAAGGATGCTCAAGGAGTGTGTCAAGCTGGACTACGTTCTTTCCTTTTTCTTTGTTTGTTCCATATCTTGTTTTTTCAGGGATGGGCAAAGAGGTGATTAGAGGATTCATATGAGAAGATCATGAGATGTAGAGTGACTTCCATAGCCACGAGCTTCACACCTCAAAGTTCCACCATCAGCAGCAGCACGGGAATGCGTTGGAATTAAATGAAGCTCTACTTGTCGCTTCAAGTTGACGCATGTAGTAAGTTTATACTAATTATCTCTAATTTGCAAAGCAATTTTATAACACAAGCACTTCTCAATATCAAATGAATTATTTTGTGATGATCCAATGAAACCATGAAATAATAGACTCTAACTTGCTTAGTTCTTGATGCAGAGGTCCTTGCTCCATTTCCAGTCAAACTGGCATTGGTGGCACTTGTTGTTGTACGAGTACCAATTGCTCGAGCAACTCATGCACTTGCTTCCACTCCACTTCCATCTGGAGAGGCATTGGTGGCAATTGTTACTATACTAGTATTGTTATGATCTGGTGCAAAAAGATAGAGATCTAGTCTTCTTAGACTACACTACACCTCCTCTTGAGATTCCTCACCACCCAACCACCCCCGAGCTACCTCAAAAGCTCCACTGCGCCGCTGCTCCACTGTGAGCCTTAAGGTAGGTTTAATCCCTTACCCTAACATGCCTTAATATACCCTTGAGCCTCCCTTTGACCAATGTTGACCACATGGTCAAAGCTGGTGCCTAACAAGTCTTCCTCCCCAACAAAGTCCTTATCCCAAGGACAAATTGTACCAGTGATCACCCTTTTTAGGGAACCCTACTCAAACTCTTAGTCCATCTTCCACAGCCGTATACATCAAGGAGGCCTTGGGCCTATCACTTCGAGATAATACACCTTTCAACTAGTTGATATAAAATACCAGATGAATTTTCACCCTAGCTAGCAGCCGCACCCAATAAGCTACTTTACCAATGCGCTCCAACACTTCATATGGACCAGCATATCGATGGGAAAGTATATTACTCTTCCCTATTCGTAAAGGCACTAAGGTGTTCCACCGCTCACTTGATAGAAAGATCACTCGCACGAAGACAAAATCACCCACCTTATATTCCCAGAATTGGCAATGCTCATTAGCAAACTTCTTCGCTCTATCTTGAGTTGCTTGCAAATTTTGTTTACACACCACCAAAATTTTATCAAGTTCTGTGGCTAGATCAGTTGCATCACAATCAAGCTTATCTTGAATGTCCTTACTCAAATGCAATCCCAACTCCACTACTGTTCGAGGATGCCTTCCAAACATGGCAAAGTAAGGATTTAGCTTGGTTCCACTATGTTGGCTATTGTTGTAAGAAAATTACACTAACAGAATATATAAATCCCACTGTCCTTACATTTGACCAACACTACAACATAGCATATCTGTAAGCAACCAAAGAGAACGACTCAAGAGATGATCCATGAGGTTCAAATATAAAGGGAAAGGGCCTATGAATAAAAGTGCACCCCCTTTTCCAATCGGTTAAGGGTCTTGGGATACTTAGGGTTAAATGTCTTTGGGTTTGAATAGTACTGGGTTGAGTGACCTCCCGGGAAGTCCAAACTCAAGAGCTTACAATATCCTCCACTACCTGATTCACACGCTAGGTTTGCCCATCCATCTGAGGATGATCTCCATTTGAAAGTTTCAAAATCACTTGCATAACCTTCATAAAGCTCTTCCAAAATCCATTTATGAACTTTGAATCTTAATCACTTATGATGTCTTTTGGCAAACCAAAATCAAAAAAAACCTTCTCCAAGTAGATTGCAGCCAAGTCTAAGGCAATGACAGTCTTCTGAAGAGCCAATAACTGCACATACTTCATCAACTGATCCACTATGACTCATACTTGCTCTTTTTACCTCTGTATTCATAGCAAACAAGTGACGAAGTCCATAGAAATATTACACCAACAGCTTTGAGGAATAGGTAAAGGTTGCAAAAGTCCCCTCGGCTTCTCCTGTGGCACTTTAACCCGCTGATAGAGCTCACATGATTTACAATACTCGAGGATATTAGCCTTCATATTCCTCCAATTAAAATTGCACTTAATCAACTCATATTTCTTCTTCCCCCCAAAATGACTAGCCTTTGGACGATCATGATAGTGGAATAAAACTTGAGTAATTAACGCATCCACCTGTGGCAAATAAACATGGCCATTGTAGTAAAGAATCCCATCCACCAATGAGAAAGGGGCAAAGGGGTCAAAAAAGCAAAAGTTCTTTGTGAAGAATTATAAAAAAAACCCTACAATCAAGTGATCACTCCTTTAGCCAATTGGCTTAGAGTGTAAGGGATAGGATTTTAGCATTTCTTTGATACCAATGTTAGGATCTTATCCCTTACACCCTAAGCCAACTGACTAAAGGGGTGATCACTTTATTGTAGAGCCCTTTCTTTATCCTATTATTCTGACCTGATGCCTAACAATCCTCCCCTTCTTAAGGAATGATTGTCTGTGATCATACTTAGGTCACCCTTTGGTCATCATGGTCCTTCTCTTAGGGTCTACCAAATCTTGGTTCTCCCTCTAGAATCACCATGTTGGATATTCCTTCAAAATATTCCTACCTCATTTGTTAGCCATGAGAGTCGAACTTTGAATCCCATGGAGCAATGCTATTCCACATATGAGCAAAAGTTACTCTTTATTGTTCATGCTTTATGGACGTGGCGGCATTATCTTTATGGTGTAATGTTCGTGGTGTTGAAGGATCACAAACCACTTGTGTATCTTTTCACACAAAAGGAGTTGAACACTAAGCAAGCTCATTGGATGGTCAACCTCATGAAGTTTGGTGTAACGCACCCTATATCTCTCCCCTTAAGCGAATTGGAAAAGGGGCAATTGCTTGATAAGAAAGCCCTTAGTGGCTATTTTATCCCCATTTATCCCCCAAGGTTCCAAGGATCCATGGTGACAGTATATCTAAATCTCATCTTATAATCACATACGCTATACTCACCCCCCTTTTAGAGATGTTAATGTCCTCATTAACTATTGACTAACAACCCTTACTGAGCCAAAGGGAACCAGCACCTCCATTTCCGCACTGAATCTATCAATCCTTCCATTGTGTAGACTAACTATTCCATGTGAGGGAACTAATCATCCACCCATACCGCAGTCCCACGGTGGATACCTTTGTCCATGGATGTTCCACCAAGAGGAAGGACATACGCATGGATGCCCAATACATACGATTTCAAGTTTAAGGGTAGGAATATATCTTGCTCAGGGGTATATTATATTTTTAAGTAGCCACTAATCAATGGGAATCAAACCCGTGCCATTTGCTTCGATACCACATATTGCGCACCCTATCTAGGTTCTAAGGATCCACGGTGATAATATATCTAAACCTCATCCCATGATCACATGCGCTACATTTGGGGAGTTTCCTATTGAGCATTATCCGGGAAAATCAAATGTGGTGGCGAATGTTTTATCATGTGTTTGTCATGTGACGTCATTACAAACACAGTTTGTCATCATTTGAGTAAAGTGGTCAGTGAGTTTGAGCAGTTGGTTAAGCATGCTCAGGCTCAGGATACTGAAGTGGCCTCTTTGCAAGACCAAATGGAAGCCCCTTTCTCATTGGTGGATGGGATTCTCTACTACAATGGTTGTGTATATTTGCCACAAGTGGATATGTTAATTACTCAAATTTTATTCCACTACCATGATCATCTAGAGGCCGGTCATTTTGGGGGGAAAAAGACATATGAGTTGATTAAGTGCAATTTTAATTGAAGGAATATAAAAGCTGATATCCTCGAGTATTGTAAATCATGTGAGCTCTGTCAGCGGGTTAAAGTGCCACAGGAGAAGCCGGGGGGACTTCTGCAACCTTTACCTATTCCTCAAAGCCATTGGTGTAGTATCTCTATGGACTTCATCACTTGTTTGCCACGAACACAGAGGCAAAAGAAGCAAGTATGGGTTATAATAGATTGGTTGATAAAGTATGTGTAGTTATTAGCTTTTCAGAAGACTGTCATTGCCTCAAACTTGGCTATAGTCTACTGGAGAAGGTTTTTCCTG
>NW_003314353.1:459486-531784 GCF_000143415.4 Selaginella moellendorffii
GCAAAATTAAGTGTGTAAATCAGTGGGTGGAGGATATGCCATGTTATAGCATGGTTAAAGGCAAGGACAGTGGGATTTATATTTTCCAATGGTGCAATTTGCTTACAACGATAGCCAATACAGTGGAACCAAGCTAAGTCCTTACTGTGCCATGTTTAGAAGGCATCCCCAAACAGCAGTGGAGTTGGGATTGCATTTGAGTAAGGAAGTTCAAGATAAGCTTGATTCTGAGGCAATTGATCTGGCCATAGAACTTGATAAGATTCTAGTGGTGTGCAAACGGAATTTGCAGGTAGCTTAGGATAGAGCAGAGAAGTTTGCTAATGAGCGTCGCCAATTCCGGGAATATAAGGTGGGTGATCTCGTCTTTGTGCGAGTGATCGTTCCATCAATTGAGCGGCAGAACACCTTGGTGCCTTTACAGACAGGGAAGAGTGATAAACTTTCCCATCGATATGCTGGTCCATATGAAGTGTTGGAGCACATTGGTAAAGTGGCTTATCAAGTGCGGCTGCTAGCTGGGGTGAAAATTCATCTGGTATTTTATATCAACCAATTAAAAGGTGTACTATCTCAGAGTGACGGGCCCAATGCCTCCTTAATGTATACGGTTATGGAATATGGACCAAGAGCTTGAGCAGGGTTCCCTAGAAAGGGTGATCACCAGTACAATTTGTCCTTGGGACAAGGACTTTGTTGGGGGATATATTAAGGCATGTTAGGGTAAGGGACTTAACCTACCCTAGAGCTCACAGTGGAGCGGCGGCACAGTAGAGCTTTTGAGGTAGCTTGGGGGTGGTTGGGTGGTGAGGAACCTCAAAAGGAAGTATAGCATAGTCTAGGAAGACTAGATTTCTATCTTTTTGCACCGGATTATAACATTAGTATTGGAGCCTAGTTCGATTCTCATGGCTGACAAGTGGGGTAGGAATATTCTGAAGGAATATTCAACCTAGTGGATCTAGAGGGAGAACCAAGATTTGGTAAACCCTAAGAGAAGGACCATGGTGACTAGAGGGTGGCCTAAGTATGATCACAGACGATCATTCCTTAACGAAGGAGGATTGTTAGGCATCAGGTCAGGATAATAGGATAAAGAAAGGGCCCTACAATAAAGTGATCACCCTTTTAACCAATTGGTTTAGGGTGTAAGAGACAGAATCCTAACATTTCTCTGATACTAATGTTAGGATCCTATCCCTTACACCCTAAGCCAACATCCTAAAGCATCTTGAGTCTGAGCACACTCAACCAACTACCTAAACTTGCTGACCACCTTACTCAAATGATGATAAAACTGTGTTTGTAACGTTGTCATATGACGAACACAAGATAAAGCATCTGCCACCACATTTGATTTTCTCGGATGATGCTCAATAAAAAAATTCCCCAAACATCATGAGTTTGACCATCCAATGAGTTTGCCTAATGTTCAACTCCTTCTGTGTGAAAAAGATACACAAGTGGTTTGTGATCTGTCAACACCACGAACACTGCACCATAAAGATAGTGCCACCATGTCCGCAAAGCATGAATAATAGAGAGTAACTCTTGCTCATATATGGAATAGTGTTATTCCATGAGATTCAAAGTTCAACTCTCATATGCAATAAGCTGCCCCTCTTGCATGAGAACTCCTCCCAGTGCATAACCACTCACATCACATGTCACCTCGTAAGGTTTCGATGGATCAGTAATGCGAAGCACTAGAGCCTTGCTCAACAATCGTTTCAGTGCCACAAAACTCTCCTCTTGTGGCTTCTTCCACTTAAATGGCACATTCTTGCACAACAACTGTGTCAAAGGAATCGCCACCTCTGCAAACTTATGCTAGAAATGTTAGTAGTAACT
This sequence comes from Selaginella moellendorffii, assembly GCF_000143415.4. Taxonomy (NCBI): domain Eukaryota; kingdom Viridiplantae; phylum Streptophyta; class Lycopodiopsida; order Selaginellales; family Selaginellaceae; genus Selaginella; species Selaginella moellendorffii. The sequence continues at coordinate 461,338 of NW_003314353.1, forward strand.
AGCCATACCAAAAAAGCTGCATAACTTGGCCACTGAAGTTGGTGTAGGCCAATTCTCCACCACAGCCACCTTCCTTGGATCTGTCTTGACACCTTTAGATGTCACAATATGGCCTAGATATTCCACCTCCAACTTTGCAAATTCACATTTGCTCTTCTTCGCATAAAATTTGTTGTTACGGAGTAACAAAAGAACCTTGCGCAAATGCATTTTATGCTCCTCCATATTTTTGCTGAAAACAAGAATATCATCCAAGAAAATTTCCATAAATTCATAAAGATAATGCCTAAATACCTTTGTCATCAACCGAGTAAATGTGGCTGGTGCATTCATCAAACTAAACGGCATAACTATAAACTCAAAATGCCTGAAGCTTGTGTTGAATGCTATCTTAGAGATAGATGCAACATCAATCGCAATCTGATAATATTGACTCCTCAAATCAATCTTGGTAAACACTCATGCTTCACCAAGCTTGTTTAGGATATCATCCACACGTGGCATCGGCATTTTATCCTTCATTGTCTTTTTGTTCAAGGCACAGTAGTCAATACACATCTGCATTGAACCGTCCTTCTTCCTCACAAGCAAGACTGGAGCACCAAATAGAGACTTACTTGGTTATATAAATCCAAACTCAAGTAACTCCTTGACTTGTCATTAAACTTTTTGCTCTTCCATATAACTTAACCGAAATAGATACTGGTAAATTGGCCGCGTCCCCGGCTCCAACATAATCCCATGCTCCACACCTCGTAATGGAACCCATGAAGAAGTTCAAATGGAAAAACATCAGAAAACTCGTTGAGTACATCCTATACTACTGCTTCTCCCCCACACGTGTCTTGGTCCCCCAAGTCACAAATAAATAGCAAGTAACTTGAAAATGCTTTTCGATTACGACAAACCCGCTTCAAAGATGTAGTAGAGAGCATAACAACTAGAGGTTGAACTCCCTCTCCAAACCACACATCTTTAACACCACCGTACTTTAACAAGACACGCTTAATACTTCACTTTATCTCTAGATCCACCTTCACCAACCATAGCATCCCAAGAATGAAATCCACACAATGAATATCCATAAGATAAAAAGTCTCCATAAATGTGGTTTTGCCAACCAACACTTCTAGCCCCTCAACACAAGCATCGAAATGCTAAATAGAAGTAGTTGCACCTTCCACTGTGTATAGAAGATCTCCTTGTGTGACCAGGCCATGCTCCGCAACAAACTTTGCCAAAACAAAGTTATCATCGCTCCCACTATCCAGTAAAATCCACATTGAACCGCCACGGAACATGCCCTCCAACTTTAAAGTTGATTCACAAGTATCTTCAAACTCCATTTTATTCCACACACAATTAAGTTGATGAGCAACAATCGAAAGCTTTTTCCTCCAACCAGAATGGTCGTCCCCATCATCCTCATGCTGCAAAGTTTGCAACTTTTTAGTATCTAACTTACCGTCAGTGCCATTTTTCTTGCCCTGCTGTTTGTTCTTCAGCTGTGGACAATTAGTCTTGTAGTGTCCAAGCTTGCCGCAATGATAACAACCCTGTCTATAATTCTTCACAAAGAACTTCTGCTTCTTGGACCCCTTTGCATCCGAAGTAGTCACCATAGACTTCAACTTGTAGTGTTTGTTCCTATCCTTGTGTCCACGATGATCATCATGATGATTCTCGACAAAAGGACTCCACGAATGTTTGCAAGACTTGTGCTTATCATTGTCAAGTCGACGAACTGCATCAAAGAACTCCTCCATAGGCTGAGAATGACGCAAGTGTTGCCGCATGCTCTCACTATAAAGGCCATCAATGAAGTAGGATTTGTTCTTATCTGGATCCTTCGTTGGAACACAACTAATCAAGTAAGTAAACTTCTCAATATAGTCTCCGAGCATCCTTGCTAGAAATGTCGAAGTTTTGTGCTAGCATTCTCCACATCGTAGTGAGGGGAAAAACATAAATGGAAAGCAACCTCAAACTTATCCATGGTAAACACTGATGGTTTCTTATCCTCAACACGAGACTCCTCAAGTCAATTCCACCACCGAAGACTCATATCACTCAAAACCATTGGAATAGCCACTAAAGCCTCTACATCCGGAGTTCCCCTAGTAGCCAAGATCTTCTTCATATTGGCTAGCCAAGCAAGACACTTGTCCACACCACCATCACCGGAAAAGGTTGGAATCTTGAGTTGATCTACCAAGGAAGGCTTCACATCTAGCCTCAAGTGCCTTTAACACGCCCACACATGACATCCATCATGCCATGCATCTCGTCTTGCATCTCTTACTGATTTCGATTAAGGGATCGCAACTCGTAAACATCATCTTGAATGGTCAAAATCTCTGCAGCTCCATTGGCACCATCATCAGCACCACTATTGATAATAGGATTCCAGCCTTCAGCTTGGTCAGCCATCAAAACCTCCTCCTCTAATACTAATGTTATGATCTGGTGCAAAAAAATAAAGATATAATCTTCTTAAACTATATTATGTCTCCTCTTAAGGTTCCTCACCACCCAACCACCCTTGAGCTACCTCAAAAGCTCTATTATGCCACCGCTCCACTGTGAGCCTTAAGGTTAAGTCCCTTACCCTAACATGCATTACCCTTGAGCCTCCCTTTGACCGACGTTGACCACGTGGTCAAAGCTAGTGCCTAACAAATACCATCCTTTGGGACACTAGATGCACTTTTGGCTGTCCCAGTTCCATCCAAATATGCATTGCTTCTGGGCTGCTGCATTTGTGATGCCACCAACGTCCACTCCAACCAGGAGGATTGTCACAAACATGGTCAGAAGCATCAGCTGTGACTTGCTCACCATGATCAATATCGTTTATCTAGAAATGTAAACTGATTTTTTTTCTTGTATCTCTTCTTTCACTTGAAATGCTTTACTGTGATGCTGCCAGAGTGGTCTCGATTTAAAGTATGGAGGCCGAGTCCAAGTAAAGACTGCTATGCACACATAGTTTACTGCTTCTCCAGCGCAACATGTCGTGTTTGTGTTTGACTGACGGGGTCAATTGACTGGTGTTGATAATATTTTCCAAAGTTTGTGCATTGGATCTACACACACAATGTTGTGTCTTCCATTTCCCATGTTTATTTATCATTGTAAAAACTAAGGTCATGGATTAATATTGGTTAGAAATAATGTATCTCAAGGAATAACCATTTTAATTTACAAAGAAATTGTTTAACTCCCCTTTTATCTAAACTTAGATTTGAACGGTTTAGATTATCTCTGCGAGTTTAGGGTTTTACACGTGGCTATGGACCTGCGCTGGTTCCGGCGGGACGGCGAGGAAGGCTTGGATGTTCGTATTCCTCTTTGCAATGGTAAGCTGGATCTGCTCGCCATCGCCCGGTCTTTAGGCGGCTTAGATCCCGCGGAGCTCTCCCTCTGGCTCTCGCCTTCGTCTCGACGCGAAGAGGTTTTCCATCCTCTCCCTCTCAACTACAGGACGGGCCTCTCGTCCCTCACTTGGGACGAGCTGATCAAGGAGCTCGGCTGTATCCATTTCGACGCCATCGCCTCGCTCCCCGACGCCAAGACGCGGCAAAATGCGGCGATCATCCAAGGCATCAAGCACGAGAAGGAGCCGGCTTGGATGGCGAAGCTGTCCGGGATTTGCAGAGGTAGGATCGACGCGGACTCGCTGCTGTGCCACAAATTCATGCTCGTCTTTCGCTACCATTTGGACGTGAACGATCCAAACGTCGTCGCCATCGACAAGGAGCACGATCACCAGGGCTTGATGACGCAAGAAGAAGAAGAGCTCTACATCAATCGTCACCTCCCTCAAGCTCAAGCCCACGAGATTGTGCGCGAGATCTCTCAACTTTTGCCACAGTCGTCATACCGGTGGCTGGATCCGGAGGAGATCGACAGCAAAGTGGAGGTTTTCCGCGCTATCAACTTGGACGTGGAGGTGAGGAGCAAGAGCTCGGCCGTTCTTGCACATGGAAGCGACCCTGTTCTTGGGATCGAGGTCTTCAGTGAGCTGAGCCGGCAGGGATTGAACAGATGCGAGTTGGAATTCTACCTGTGGGCGAGGTCGTCCAAGCTCCCGTTTTTGCAGCTGGTGACTGATTTCAATAGCGCCGTCGTGTTCTACTATCGGTTTCCACGCACAGGATCTATGAGCTGCGACACAATGTCGTACGCCACCTTGAAGAAGCTCGTGAAGGTGATCACGTCGAGCTTACCTCGCAATAGTTCGGAGTTTGAGATGGCTTGGTCCATTCTGGGCTGGAAACGCTTCGGAGACGAGGATGAGTGGTAACGTTAGAAGAAAGCATAGAAGCTTTAAAGTTGTTTGAGACTTTCCTGTTCGAAATAAACCTTAGCCGAGAGAGAGAAAATGCGACGATCACACCTGAAAGAGCGCTGATGGTTGTGAGCGATCCATATCCACAATCCAATTTTGACAAGAGAGGTCATCTTTCAAAGCTATAGCTGTTTGGGTCTCGAACGTTGTCCGACAATCCTTCTTCGATAAGTTAAAGGAGAAGAGCCCGTCGATTTGAAGAATTGGGTGCTCTTGATATATACGTACTCTCCGCACACCACAAATGCAAAACAAGACATGGAACTTCCAAGCAAGGATTTTCACAAATACATATTCGAATGTTTCTATTTCCATAATCTACCGGAAAACATCATGGCTTCGTTCTCCAGGCACGCTCTTGCAGCGTTTAACCTCCGTCGGACTTCTTCTGCAGACCATTCGCAAGCATGGTGACCAACAACAATCTCAAGAAGAGGTTGCCAGAAAACTTGTAAGACTTGAATAAAAGGTTGCAATACCTGAAGCCATGATGCAACGGCTGCTACATTAGGCACCATTGGACTCATTCTTATAATTTGCAAGCTCATGGGGCCGTTGGGCTGCTGCTTTCATAGCCACCTTTACCGGCCGCATATCGTAGCTTAGTTCTAGCAAACAACCTCTCTCTTTATCTCCAACCTGCACCAGACTGTTATAAGAAAGATATTGGGATGTCAGTATACATACCATATGAAGCTCATCTATAACTACGACTGCTAGTTCGGACAGCCGCCCGTCCTTACCAGCTTATTGATGAGTGAGTTCGCTTTTGATGGTACAAACTGCAAGTGAAGTATCTGGAGGTAGCATTTTACTCCCGTGAGTCCCAAAATATCCATGGACACAACATGTTTCAGTACCGCCTCTAAATGCTCTGTCTAGCAAAGTAAAAACCAGTTGACGTTTTGACAAAACAAAACCAAGCATACCTTCTCAGAACACAATGCGACATATGGTAAAACCAGCATTGCCATTTTCCCTGTCGCCAGCACTCTTTTTAACATCAAAATTCTGCTCTCGCCTGGACTGTCAAAAGTTTTAAGGATTACCATAAAAGAAAACTAAATAAGAAATCTCAAGCACCTTGTTGAGGCACAGCAAACAAGACTTTTACCATCCAAAACTCCATCAAGGCGTAGACAATCAACCTGTAGTTTCTTGTAACTAGACACTAAAATCACAAACAGTTATCTTACCTGCCATTGATACAGTCTTCTAACCCCTTTCCGAAAGTATCCTTCACATAATTACGATAGATGTTTGCCAAGTGGCAACAGACACGGGGCGGTCCTACGTGACAGAACTCTAGTCGTTTGTCAGCAGGATCTTCTAGCGCAGCTAGGGCGACGAGGAGAGAATCGATGATCTCGCGGCGCTCATCTGCAATCGATCGCGTTTCTCTAGAATGTCGCTGCTTCACTCGAGATATTCGCTGCTAGTCGGAGCCGTGCTTCGCCACTGCCGAGCACAATGCCGGATTGCGCTGCGATGCTGTGACGATTTCCAGGCGAGGATCTTGGATAGAGGTAGATTTCTCTCGCAGCATTGTATTTTGACGCTGGTGTTTCTTCGTTGGTCGCAGGAAGCGAGTGATAAGTGGGAGGAAAAAGCTGCAAGGAGGAATTCTTCATGGATCGTGCCAAGAAAGAGCGTAATTCTTGTCATATAGCATTCCATAGGCTGGACTTTGATGAATTCGTCACAGGATTGAGGGGCCTTCACTGTTGCGGCCATCGATCGAAGAACGAAGGCGTTCTCGATGATTCTAAGAGGAACTTTTCTGTGGTCGCTTTTGAAAAGCATGTAAGTTGTGAAGATACGTAGCTTTTTTCTCGAGAGTTTTAATGCAAAGGCCAAGAATCGTTCGCTGTTGTAACAATAAAGACGAAGCAAGGAGCTGTGGATGTCGCTGAGAAAATAAGTCCTCCATTAATTCTTCCTGGAAAACATGTAAGAAAGAATTTCTCGTGTGTTTTCAACTAAAACTTTGTTGCCAGGATTCCAAACCCAAGAGTGTTGAGTTGCCGCGTCCACCTTATCCTGCATTGTGGAAGTTCGGATTATTTCGACGTGGACATATAAGCAAAGGATTGAACCTTGATGCTGTCAACAAGAAGAGGATCAGGTATGGCTGGAACGAGTTGCAGAAGCCGGAAGGGACCTCGTTTTGGAAGCTTGTTCTTGAGCAGTTTGACGATACTCTCCTACTTGCTTTTGCTCTGGCCTTCTCAGAGCTTGAGCCAGGGAGCTCCACTCAAAGCATTAATTTTTTGGAACAAACAAGAGCAGCAAGGGTGGAAATTAAATGATGTTTAATAAAACTCCCTTTACTCAAAACTTCATTTCATCCTTTAAGCTTGTAATAAAGGAAATATTTTAGGTTTTCACTTGTCCTATCAGGAGAGTAGCTAGCAGTGATGCCAAACAAGGACAGCAAGGTGTAAAAGGAGCTCTATCTTCTCCAAAACTACCCACTGTTTTGGTCCTTATCCTCCCAACAGAGTGGCCTTAAGTTTGGAAGCATGGATGAGCTGAAGACGTACCTAAAACAGCAGCACCCAACCTGTATAAAGTGCAATCACGGTGAGTGCAGCAACTTCAACTACTTTAACAATGATAACATCAGCCAGCCAAGATATTGCTGCAGTCTGTGCAAGAAAAAATTCACCTATGGTGGAAAAACAAAACTAACCTACATGAAGCAGCCAAGATCAAGCAGCACTCAGAAAGTCGACATGGCACATGAGAATAAAAAGCTCAAACACACTCTAGTTGAAGATGAGACAAAGAAGGGTTTGCTGGTCCATGAAAGTGAAGTGAAGTAGAGTGGTCAACAGGTTGATAAAGCTGGGGTGGTGATCCAGGTGGAGGACAAGGAAGATCTTAACATGGATGACTTGGAGGTGGCTAGAATCATGGCATTGGTTGAGGAGAATGAAGTCCCAAACAAGGAGGAACACATCCCTCTTGCATTCCTTGAGGTGGCAGAAATTGAAGTGAGTGACAAAGAGATGACTGAAATTTTATTGTCAAATCTGGAGGATGTTGATGATAAGGAGATGCTAGATCTCACATTTTAGTGGACAGAACACAAGGAAGGCTTGGCGGAAATTCAAATTGGCAATGGGGAAACAAGCCAAATCCTCCAAAAGAATGTAGACAATGAGGGTCTTGTGCTGGAGGGGGATTCTCAGGAGGAGCAGGCAGAGGCAATGGAGGAGGACATTGATTTTGCTCTCGAGCTTGAACAAGATCTCTAGGCCGAAGAAGATAAGCGAAAGGAGGAATCCATGATACTCTGGAAAATTGAATTGGAGAAAGCTAAATGTAGTGGTGTTTTTAATGTCAAATCAAATTGGCAGAGTAGTATTATTTGTTGATTGAATCAACAATCAAATCAGCAAAATCAGGATAGAGAAAAAAAACAAATACCTCCATGTTTAGTGTATAATTTATTAATACTATTATATCCAAATACCACTTTTTTGAATTAAAGATGATGTTCAGAACAAGAATTTTCCACTGGTCCTGAAATCGGCCTGGGCATGTATCAAAACCTTGTTTCCAGATCTAAGATGTGACTTTTTATTTGAAAGAAGTCCAATATACTGGAAAGAAAGAAACGAACCCTGCCCTCGTTTGTCGTTTTCACTGTGCTGAACAGCGGCAAGATCGAGTCCTTGGCCTTCTTTTCCGCAAGCTTCCAAACGCATTGGAGCCATGGTTACCATTTTCTTGCATAATTACTGCTCGGTTTTCCTTGTCAGTGCTTGCCCTCGTCTTGCTTTGGAGATATGGCCATCTCGTCCGTCTCAGCCTGAGGCCTCTCAACTCTGGCATTCACGCCTCTTCTGCTCGATCCAGGACAATTCTCCTTGCTCCGTTTATTATTTTCTTTGCCGCTGCAGCATACATCCACTGCTGCTTACCAGCATCTATTACAAAAAGCTTGCGAGTAAAAGCATTCGGTATATAAGAGAAGCCAACCTGCATGTTCTTTGAATGAAGAATCGCACAGCGCGTTTGCAAGTTCAGGAATTGTAGCCTCAGCTACAGCTTCAACTGTTCGTAAGCCTGCTTTGTATAAACATCTAGCTCGTGCAGCCTGTGAAAACATAAAACAAAGGTAAAACAATCAAAGAGCTGGCACGGTGCCCCTCGGCACCTTGAACGTACTGCAAACGTCCATTAGCGGCACTTCCTAGTGCCGAAACTTCAGTATTAAGGAACAAAGGTCGATGAACAAGCTTGGACAATATAAGAGCCACAAAAAAGCGTTTGTACACACGCAAGTTTTGATCCGCCTCGCTAGCCTTCTCACTACCTTTTATACTCCTTTTACGGCCCTGCATTGGTGCTCCATGAGACATGCGCATCAGGGATGCCTCGGTCACCCCAACTCTAGCAACTGCCTGTAAAATGCGAAAGCATTACAATGTCTATTTCTAGCTTTCGTCTATAAGATCGACATAGGACAATTCGACAAATCTTTGATAGTAAACTACCCAGTCCGGTTCAAGCTCCATGTGAATAGGAGTAACCTCAAATCTGACGCTAAAACAAAACTTTCACGGGCTTTAGCCAAAGACAACCTGCATCCGGATAATTAAAATTCGTCATTGCCAGCAAAAACGAGAGAGGACGTACCAAGCATTCTTCCAGGCTGAGTGAACTGCCAAACGCTGCTTTTCCTAATGGAGTCATTTGGTAGATCTGTAACTCCTGATCCCACACTATCAGTCGGCACAGCAAAGAATCTTGAGCAGACTTCACGACGTCATGAAAAGGTTGTATAGAGTTGAGAAATGTGCAGCGCACATAGCGGTTGACATCCTGTGCCCACCTCCAAAAGAGCTCTCATCATTCCATTCTTTTCCTCGGGGAGACATGACTGCAATGGTTGACAACCTTCTTTCAGAATGGGAAGCTCCTCACTTTTACAGATTAATATCTTCAAAACCAACATTCGGCAAATTTCAGAATACATAAACGGGAGAAGTCTTACACTCTCGCCATGCGTGTCTATCCCTGCTCTTCCTGCTCTCCCAGCCATTTGCCTGTATCTCGTCCCATCCAAAAAGTCCCGCCCAATTTTGGGAGTCCGAAAGATTACTCTTCGAGCTGGAAGATTTGTCGAGGTCGCCGTTAAATACACGAACGATTCCTTGTCTGTAGCAAGTTTCTACAACTTCTCTTTCCTCGGCCTGTAAGATCAAAGCAGAATATAGAGTGAAAACTTCAGACAGAATTATCGTGAAACCCGCATGTTGGTAGGCGACACCAACCGGCAGGGTATCCCCCAGAACGGGGTCCAAACCCGCGGGGCACTTACGCAATGCTTCAGCTGCTTCGGATCCATCTCTGTAGGTTGCTGCATTCGCTTGAGAAGACACTGAAAACTTTGGCAAATATTTTGCAACATGACAGGCAGTGGTTTCGCAGGCAAGACGACTTGAACAAAACAAAAGCACAGGATGGCCTTACTAAGCACCTAGACAACAACTGAAATCAGTAAGACCTATGAAAGGTCCTTGTCAAAAGACAAAAGTAACCCCATGGCACAGATGGACGATGTGATCTGGATCCTTGCCGCTAAGTTCAGAGCCTACTTTTAGAGCACAAACGGTATTCATACTAACATCGTAAATGACTTTAATGTGTTCGTCTAAAGGACCGGGCGAAAGTTAGTCTCATAAAATGCAGCCTGCAAATTATCATCATGGTCTGTAAGACTTGAAAAAGATTGCAATACCTGAAGCCATTGCACTTATTCTTATAATTTGCAAGCTCGTGGGGCCGTCGGGCTGCTGCTTTCATAGCCACCTTTACCGGCCGCATATTGTAGCTTAGTTCTAGCAAACAACCTCTCTCTTTATCCCCAACCTGCACCAGACTGTTACAAGAAAGATATTGGGATGTCAGTATACATACCATATGAAGCTCATCTATAACTACGACTGCTAGTTCAGACAGCCGCCCGTCCTCTACCAGCTTATTGATGAGTGAGTTATGTTCCAGTACCGCCTCTAAATGCTCTGTCTAGCAAAGTAAAAACCAGTTGACGTTTTGACAAAACAAAACCAAGCATACCTTCTCAGAACACAACGCGACATAGGTAAGACCAGCATTGCCATTTTCCCTGTCGCCAGCACTCTTTTTAACATCAAAATTCTGCTCTTTCCTGGACTGTCAAAAGTTTTAAGGATTACCATAAAAGAAAACTAAATAAGAAATCTCAAGCACCTTGTTGAGGCACAGTAAACAAGACTTTTACCATCCAAAACTCCTTCAAGGCGTAGACAATCAACCTGTAGTTTCTTGTAACTAGACACTAAAATCACAAACAGTTAGCTTACCTGCCATTGATACAGTCTTCTAACCCCTTTCCGAAAGTATCCTTCACATAATTCAGCCAGAAGCCAATCGGACAACTTCTCACCGGAGACTGAGGACGACGGATCGCTCACGATTGCCTTTCCTTCAGTGGGAGCTGCAGCAACTTCTTTGCCAACGTTGTCATGACTCGCAAAGTCGAAGCACACGACCGGTAGTGGAGAGTTCAATAACTTCGGGCCGTCAGGGTTGACACGCGACTTCACTTCCAAGCAGTCACCTTTCTTGCTCCCAAGGACGCGTATTGCCTCGTCCCAGAAGTTATCACCTGGTGATACATACTTGTTGTCGAGTAGCCAGTTCGGAGTGGGATCGCCACTATTTCCAGCGCTTGCATGAGGAGTGCATGGTAGCTTCTTCTCACTGTGCTGAAAGGGCGGTAATTTTCTGTCAGCCACTTCAACTGCTCGTTCCACTGAGAGGAATCGCCATCTCGTTTCTCAAAGCTTTGCTTTGGAGAGACGTCCATCTTCTCGCTCTTCTCTTGCAAAACATCTCTAGAGATAGCTGCTACCTTTTTTGTTGGGGAAACACCACTGAAACCAAACACAGGCATCAGCAAAAAAGAATGAAAGAAAAAAGATCATCGTCACTTACTGGAGACAGATCGCCAGGATTTCTTCTCGTTTGCTTTCTTGTCCCTCTAACAATGCACTGAAAGTAGTGATCTGGCTCAGCCCTAGATCCGTTGGAAGCATAAAAACTATGCTTAGTTTCAAATTTAAAAACTGGCGCGTTAAAGTTAGCGCTCGACTTCTACCAGTGATCGTTGCAAGAGCACGCTCCATCTTTGTAAGAATGGAAGCGGCTCGCGTCCCTGAAAACTATCGCCCGCTGGTCGATCCTGGAGATAAATCCAATCGCCCAGTGGCAATCGTCACAAACTAAGGATTGCTGTGCCTAAATGTATCGGCATCGAACTTGCAGGGCGTCACAGAGAATGGCAGACTCTTGCTTGGGTCTGCCAGATACCAGCTGAAAATTCTTTTTACATGTGCAATAACCGTAGTCAGCTCCTCACCTTAAACAGCAACCTAGGTTAAAAGAAGCGACTATATATAGCCGGGCATGTTACCACCTATTTCGACGCGATCGTGCGACATTGTGTCGCGGATCCTGTGAATAGAAACCGATAGTAGAATCGGGCGCTTGGATGACTTCGCTCACAGGTGGAATTCCAACTCGCATCTGTTCAATCCCTGCTGGCTCAGCTCACTGACGACTTCGATCCCAAGAACAGCGTTGCTTCCATGCGCAAGAACGGGACCCAATAACAGCAAAGCTCGGCCATTTTCTCCTCACCTCCACGTCCAGGTTGATGGAGCGGAAAACCACTTCGCTGTCGATCTCCTCTTGACCCATCTTGCAATGCCATGATCAACCCCTGGTGATCCTGCTCCTTGGCTATGAAGCAACGTTTGGATCGTTCACGTCCAGCATGAATTCGTGGCACAGCAGCGAGTCCGCGTCTCCTACCTCTCCTTTTCGTCTCCAGGATGCCTTGGATGATCGCCTTGGTGTTGGGGAGTGACGAAATGGAAGCAAAGGTCCTGGACGAGAGGCTCGCCTGCAGTTGAGAGGAGACGAAGGCGGGAGCCGTACGGAGTGTAATTAATTTGTAATTGTGACTTTTAAGGGAGGCAAACGGCGTTGACGATGAGATACAAATGTAAGTTTCAGGTCGCCAGATCGCCTGCTGCCAATGGTTTAGCGTTTAACATTCCACTTTTGATTTAGCTTGGTTTTGATTAATTTCCAGCAAGAGAATCTCTGGGATTTAGCTACAGCCATGGGTTTTGTGGCTTCTCAGCAAGCTGCTAGAATTTGTGGTAACCTCTAAAACTTTGCTAGAGAAATATAATTCAAATCCAGTTGTTCTTTGTTGCGTGTTCTGGGAGGGTCCATTACTCCAAAGAAGTTCCTGGCCGAACCCCAACTTAAGCATGCAATCACCACAACTTAAAGTTCTTCCTTCAGTCTCAAGCATCTAGACTCTAACAAGGTGAGTCGTTAAGTTTTAGGATCTATCAATGCTGCAGCTCCCATGTAACGGACATACAGCAGTCTCAATGATATGCTCTCATGGCATCTTCTTCATCCTCGGGTCCAATCCATATTTAAGAATTAGTCGTATTTCATTAGAATAAAAAATTGTGCACGTCACAAGCATTGGAAACATTCATCGTCTCCAATATAAATAATCACATCGTCTATCAAAAATCTCATTAGTTCATGGCTCTCTCAGTTATTCTATACTTTCTTCTAAGTTTAAGTGTCATGTATCTCTCAGGTTTAATTACTTTTTCTTATGTAAGCCCGTGTTTGAATTTATTTCCAGGGACGAGACACCCACATTGTCTATTTGGGGAATGTGGATAAATCGCTACATCTAGATGCTGTTACTAGCTCCCATCATGCACTCCTTCAAGGCGTTTTCGGAAGGTAAATTCAGCTGCTGTTACTAGCTCCCATCATGCACTCCTTCAAGGCGTTTTAGGAAGGTAAAGTTGAAAAGAGTATGAATTCATCCAAATTCGAGTGTGCCAGTGTCAAAGCTGCTAGAGAATCACTGGGTTTTAGCTACAGGCATGGATTCAGTGGCTTCTCGGCTTGACTAACAGAAGAACAAGCTGCTAGAATCTCTGGTAAACTCTCTTAGAAGTTTTAAAATTTTATCCACAATTGCAGGCCTCCCCAACGTGTTGTCCGTTTTTCCCAATGAAATCCACACGGTCCATACCACAAACTCATGGGAGTTTCTCGGCCTCTATTGGAAAGAACTCTTTCTTTGGTGCTAGCGAAGCTACTGAATCATCGTGGCTATGGAAGGAAGCAAAATATTGCAAAGACGTTATCATTGGTGTTTTAGATTCAGGTATTTCCCTCTTTGAACTATCTTTTGGGGATTGGTTCCATACCATGATCGGAAAAGCTTTCCGACTCTGGCCATAGTCCTGGAAAAAACCAACATGATAGAAAAAGGAGCGGAAAGGAACTTGGGAGCAATTCAACCCTTCTCACTGCAACAAGTAATTCAAGAATCACATAGTATGCTAAACATTTGTCTTTCAGGAAACTTATCGGTGCCAGATTCTTTTCCCACGGCCTACAAGATGGTCCCAAGGCTTATGCAAAAGCACACCAAGAACTTCTTTCTCCAAGAGATGTTGAAGGGCACCGATTCGTAAAAAACACAACTGGCTTGGCCACGCAAAAGGTACTGCAAAGGGTGGCGCTCCACGCCTCGCAATCTATAAGATGTGCTGGAGAAACATTACGGACAGCATAGTGCGGTGCCCGGGGTTCTCATACTCTCAGCGCCTTTGATATGGGAATCCACAATGGCGTGGATATCTTTTCTGCGTCGATCGATGGACAGCAGCCACTGTCGATTGGTGCGTTCCATGCCATGCAGAAAGGCATTGTGGTGGTGTCTTCGGCTGGAAATTTGGGTCCTCGCTCGGTGCAAAATGTAGCCCCTTGGGTTATCGCTGTTGGAGCGAGCACTATTGATCAAACCTATTTTGGAGACCTTTATCTTGGCAACAATAAATCATTTCGAGTATTTCTCGTTACTTATAAAGAACTATTTAAATTTAACTATCTTTGGTTTCTTTGACTAAGCAAAGAACGTTGGCTTGCCAACTTCCAACTTTTCAGCCAGGTAAAATTATTACTCTCTAGTTTGAGTTAAACAACTATTAATGCTGCAGCCAATTGTGTATGGGTTGGTCTTTGGATCCCGAGAAAGTCCAGGGCAAGATCGTGGCATGCTTGAGAGGGCCAATGCATCTAGCATTCCAATCATTCGAAGTTTCTCAAGCTGGTGGAGCTGGGATTATCTTTTGCAACTCCACTCTTGAATTTGATCAAAATCCAGAAAATGAGTTTCTTCTTTTGAAGAGTTGGACAAGCCATCTTCTCATATATCAAATCTACAAGGTAAAACTGTTATGTTCTGCTTTTCGTTTTTTTATCTTTGTGCCTGGCAGCTTTCCTGTAGCGGATATACAGCATCAGATAACATTGAGAAATCAAAGCGTGCTCCTTACATGGCACCTTTTTCATCCTCTGGTCCCAACATCATTGATCCAGACATACTAAAGGTTTGTCAATGTTTTCTCCCGGTTGTTTTTGAAGATTTTTTGTTCGTTCAGCCCGATATTACAGCTCCAGGAGTAAATATTCTAGCAGCATACACACAATTCAACAACTCTAAAATAGCATACATGCTTGCATCTGGAACTTCCATGTCTTGTCCTCATGTCACTGGGATTGTGCGCTACTAAAATCCTATCGTCCCACCTGGAGTCCAGCGGCACTCCTTTGATAATCTTGAAGAACCTATAAAGAATTCATCGCTAGTTCCTGGACACCCTTTGACTATGGTGGAGGGCACGTAAATCCAAATGCTGCTGCTATATGATGCAGATGACCAAGACTACATTGGATATCTCTGCGGTCTGGGAAACAAACAGACTGACCTTGAAATCCTCACGCAAACTTCCGACAATCCCATAGATCTCAACTATCCATCCATTTCCATCTCGGATTTGTGCCGCAGCAAACTCGTGCATAGGTGAGTGACGAACGTGGATGATCACGCAACGAACTACACGACCGGAGAGTGTGTCGGTGTCTGTTCATCAATCAGTTCTACGGTTCAAGCACAAGGGCGAGACTAAAGCATTCGAGGTGATATTTAGAGTGGGGGACGACTCAAACATTGATCATTTGTTTTTGGGAAGCTGATATGGAGCAATGGAAAGTATACAGTCACAAGCCCCATCGCAGTCGAGATGTGCTTGGGTAATCCAATGTTCTCAATTGCTCTAATTAAGAGATTAATTACGAGCATAGGCTTCTAAACACAAACTTTCCTTACCAACTATATATTTTACTAATGAATCCTTATCAACGGGAGCAAATCTTAGCAACAATTTTATTGCTAACTTGCAAATTCAAGCAATGTTCATGCTTCATAGCCATCTTATAAGATTGTGCAACATGTGGGGTGCTTTTGTGGTGTTCATGAACTTTACTGGTGGATCAATTAGAGTTGTAAGCTCAATCACATGGTGGTGTTGCAATTAATTTTCACACAATTTTAATAATTTTGGAAGAAGCATGAGACCACAATAACACAGATGCAAATTGAAAACTTATCACTCTTAGTCCTTTAATCTTCAATCTTGAGTACCCACATCCTTTTTGCCAATGCCAAAACTATTTTTGCTTGTCCAACTCACAAAGCATCATGCTGTAGGAATAATGATGAACACGACAAGCAGTCTGAATCGTGATCAGATCTCTGGTGATTTCTGATTTGATTGAAGTTGTATATATATACAGCCATAAATGAATCAATGTGTGTTGAAGTGAAATTCCGTTGTTCTTGCTCCGCTTTTCTTTCTTGGTATCGGAGCGCTGGTTTCTGAACTCTTTCTTCTCCTTTCTTTGTGCCTCACATCATGAGCTGCAGCAAAGTTGGATTGATCTTGCTTCAGGGAGTCACTGCCTTTGATGGGAGGAGAGGGTTCAACACTTGGTCCGAGAAAATGATGCGCGTGCTGCAGATGGAAGAACTCTGGGAAATCGTTTCACCACCAACAATCACTGCAGATGCTCGTATGCGGCGAGCCCCTGCTGCGTTGGGAGCTTCAACTTCAGTGGAAGGAGAAGTCGTGGATGAAGAGGCAATTCGTGCCTCTGTTGCAGCAGCTCGACAACAGCTTGATCCAGGGGAACAAGCTGCGCTGGAGAAGAAGGAATCTCGAGCAAAAGGATTGATTCTTTCTAAGCTTGCAGATGCCCTTATGATGCATTTGCATCATAAGTGTGCTTGTGAGATCTGGGCTCATCTCCACAACAAGTATGCTGTTCTTTCCCTCTCCAAGATTAGCATGGTCGAGACTTGCATTCGTGAGACCCGTTTTCATCCAGGCGAGAACTTTGAAGAGTTCCTCGCCAAGATGCAAGATCTGTGGATGGAGCTTGAAGGCAGTCCAGCAGCGTTCAACGAAAGCAAGAAAGTTCTGGCACTTTGCGAGGCCATGCAAGATTCTTCTTTTAGTTCTTTCGTCCCTACCGTTCGCATGATGTCGCTCAACTTTGAACAAGCTGAGCAAACTTTACGCTCGGAGCTGGCTGCGAGAGGTTTGATTGTGGACTTTGATCAGAGGCCTTCCCATGTTTTGATCTCACAGTCTACATCAAATGCTTCTGCATCAAGCAATCAGTCAGGGACTGATTCAGCTCTGTGGGCTGGAAATCATCGAGGCAGAGGAGGCCGCGGAAGAGGAGGACGAGGCAGAGGTCGCGGGTTTAGGGGAAATCCGCAGCAGCAGCAGAATTCAGGGAATTCTGGTAAAGAAGTAGTAGTTCGGGATTGTTTTGTGGGCAAGAACAAACAGGAATGCTGGACCTGTGGGATGCCAGGGCACTACTCCAAGGATTGCCCAGTTGCAGCTTGGCTGCAGCGCATGAACATAGGGCTTGTAGCAAATGCTCAGGAAGGGGAAACACAGGAACTTGCGGCATCATCTGAGGTAGCAGTTCCAAACGTTTCTGAAAAACTGACTATCGATTCAGGTTCAGAGAGACACCTGATGCAAAGCGGGTCGAACTTTGTGCAGTTGCGTGCTGCAAAAGGGAAGTGCATTCGTGTGGGAGATGGAAGCATTTTACCTGTTCGCGCAACTGGGGATGTGCGAGTTCCACTGGGAAGAAAGTCTCTGCTCTTGAAGAATGCGTGGTATGTTCCAAAGATAGTGAAGAATCTGGTTTCTGTAGCCAGGCTTACGGATGAAGGTCTGGATGTGAATTTCTCCAAACATCAATGTCAAGTTCTTGCAAATGGCCGTCCATTACTGCATTTTCCCAGATGTGGTAACCTGTTTGAGAAGGAGATAGCTTCTGGAGAAAAATCGAATGCTCCTGAGATATGCATGACTGCAGATAGTTCTCTCTGGCATTCTCGACTTGCACATGCCAATCCCCCTCTCATCAGGCGTATGCAGAAGCAAGAGCTTGTGGATGGCTTCAACGACCACGTTCTTCAAAGTTCAGCAAAATGTCACACTTGCATTCTTGGCAAGCAAACCCGTCGTACTTTCAAACCTGCTGTGACCAGAAGCACTCGTCCCTTGCAGCTCATTCACTCAGATGTTTGTGGACCCATGCGACTGTTTGCTCAGAATGGCACGAAGTATTTTGTGACATTTACAGATGATTTCTCCAGGCACACGGACGTCTTCTTTCTTCGTCACAAAGATGAAGTCTTTAGCAAATTCAAGCAATTCGTAGTAGAAGCCGAAGTGAAAACTGGTTAGAGGGTTGGTTGTTTACGTACTGATTCAGGAGGGGAATACGTCAACAAGTCCTTTCAGCAGTTCTGTGCTGAACGAGGAATTCTTCATCAGCGCTCTTGCTCTCATACCCCTCAACAGAATGGAGTCTCTGAGCGCAAGAATAGGACAATCATGAACGCAGTTCGGTGCTTCCTTCAAGAATCAGGACTACCAAAATTCCTCTGGGCTGAAGCAGTTGGATCAGCTATGCATGTTCAAAACCTTCTCCCTCATTCTCGCAATCCCAACAAGATCCCAGAAGAGCTTTGGACTGGTCAAAGACAATTGGTGGTGCATCTCAGGCATTTTGGTTGTTTAAGCTTTGCAAAAAGGGTGGATGAGCATCTTGGCAAGTTGGAGAGCAGAAGCAAGCTGGCCTTTCTTGTTGGATACGATTCCAATTCAAAAGGATATCGCCTGTACCAGCCTGGTAATCATCAAATCTTTGTAAGCACTGATGTTCGTTTTGATGAAGGAACACTCTACAAAGATCATGTTCAAGAAGAAGGAAGCTCAGATCAGAACATGAACTGGACTCCGGAAGAATGGAGTTGGGATGGTGTTGAAGACGGTGATGAAGATGACGATGATCTGACAATCATCTATCCCTCATCTCCTTTAGCAGATGATCATCCAACACTAGTCTCTGGATCTTTTCTTCCTGAAGAACAGGGCGATGCTACTCATCGTGCACGAACTGGAGAAGTCGACAGGCTCACACGTGATCTACCATTCAATGTGGAGAACTATGGGCAGACATCATCTGGACGATCAGGCAGAGCACCTCATCCCAAGAAATGGTCTTTTGCAGCAACAGAAATAGCTTCTGAACCAGTCAACTTTGAGCAGGCGATTCAAGCTCCTGATGCAGATAAGTGGATTTCAGCAATGCAAGATGAGTTGAATTCTCTTGATGAGAACCAGACTTATGACTTGGTGGAAGCTCCTGAAGGACGTGAAGTTGTTGGATCACGCTGGGTGTTCAAGCTTCACAGAAATCCTGATGGATCAGTACAGCGTTACAAAGCAAGACTTGTTGCTCAAGGATATTCACAAGTTCCTGGAGTGGATTTTGATGAGACGTTCTCACCAATTGTGAAGCAGACAAGTATCAGAATGCTTCTGTCTTTTACAGCGGAGTTTGGTTTGTGCGCACATCACATGGACGTAAAAACAGCCTTCCTTAATGGGAACTTGAAGGAGGAGATATTTATGCGGCAACCCCCAGGCTTTGAGCTTTTTGGATCACGGTGCTCCGAACTCGTCTGCAAGCTTCGCAAGGCTCTTTATGTCCTTAAGCAGGCTTCCCGTTAGTGGTATGAATGTTTGGATTCTTTTCTTATGGATCTCGGTATGCAGAGGTTGAACAGCGATGGAAATCTATATCTTCTTCAGCAGGGTGATCACTTTGTTGTGATAGCAGTTTATGTGGACGACTGTTTGATTGTCAGCAACAATCACACTGTTTTGAAGGATGTGAAGATCAAGCTTATGAACAGGTTTGTGATGAAGGACTTAGGAGCTGTGCGGCAGCTGTTAGGGATGGAAGTTGACAGGGATGAAGCAGACAGGACAATCACCCTCACACAGTGCCAATATGTGAAGAAGCTTCTCAACCAGTTCAACATGACAAGTTGCAAATCCGTGGCTACACCAGTCGTCACTGGCATCAAGTTCACAAGCAAGATGGATGATTTATTTGATCAGCCCTCGGTCTATCGATCGCTTGTTGGAGGACTACTCTACCTCGCCAACATGACTCGCCCTGACATCTCCTTTGCCGTTGGTCTCCTCAGCCGATACATGCAGTCTCCGAGTTGTTATCATTGGCAGATGGTGAAGAGAGTTTTGAGGTATTTGAAAGGAACAGCTGCTCATGGATTGGTTTACAAATGCTCAGGTCAATCCAAACTTGTTCTTCAAGCTTACTGCGATGCAGATTGGGCTGGCAACTTGGATACACGACATTCAACCTCCGGAATTTGCTGCATAATTGCTGGTGCTCCAGTTTCATGGGGAAGCAAGAAGCAAACAACGGTTGCTCTTTCCAGTGCAGAAGCAGAATACGTAGCTGCCAGTACAGCAGCAAGGGAGATCATCTGGCTTCGTCGATTACTTGGAGAACTCAATCAACAGCAATCAGATGCGACCATTCTGCATTGCGACAGCAGAAGTGCAATCGCCATGTCAAAGAATCCTGTGTTTCATGCTCGTACGAAACATATAGACGTGCAGCATCACTTCATTCGCGAACATGTAGCAGCCGGAGATCTTCACCTGGAATACGTTCCTTCACAGTATCAGTTGGCGGACCTTCTAACCAAGCCACTTTCGGAGCTCACATTCATCAAGCTGAGGAATCAACTTGGAGTGTCAAGCACACCCTCAGCTTGAAGGGGGAGTGTAGGAATAATGATGAACACGACAAGCAGTCCGAATCGTGATCAGATCTCTGGTGATTTCTGATTTGATTGAAGTTGTATATATATACAGCCATAAATGAATCAATGTGTGTTGAAGTGAAATTCCGTTGTTCTTGCTCCGCTTTTCTTTCTCATGCCATATCTGAGTATAAATATCAGAAGGCTAACCTGAAAGTTACCTTTGCATTATTGGCAAAAGTAGAGGGAGGTACAGCATTGTCTTGCAAAGGAAGTTTGCAGCTGGGTGGCGCTTACAGGATGGAGCTCACAGCACCCAGCATAAACCTTGACCTGAGCTTGGACAGCATGCAGCGTCGATGAGCGGCCCAAAAACAAGAGATCACACCCATGATGTTTGCGGCAGTAGATCTCCCATGGGCAGCACTCCAGGATGCGAGCTCGCATGAGCGGCACTCACAATGGAACTCGCAGCGCTCAGCAGCAGCAGCCCATGGGTCAAAACCTTAGTAGTGTCAAATGCGCAACAACTGAAATATTGCCACGAGAGGAGCCAGCGCCCAAAAGCAAGAGCTCGCAGCCGCTCCCAGAGACACGGGAACTCGCGCCAGCCTCAATGGGCGGCGCTCCAGCAGTGTGGTTGGACTGTACGGCACCCAGAGACAGTGCTTGCTGAGTGGTGCTCTAGCGCCCATGGGCAGAGCTCATGGGTGGAGCTCACAGCACCGTATGGATAAGCAAGGATGAGTCATATGTGTAAGTTTTGATGCGATCATGTTTTGCAAAGTAATTAAACTCTAGTAACCAATCAAACAACTCTAATGAGTTATAAATATGATTTAAATTAGTTTAAAGGGAATAAAATGGATTAAAAAATGTGAATTCATAGAATATAGAAAGGGAATACATATATCAATTAGCCCAAAAACCTTAGTTTATATATAGAAGTGAGTGGTCTAGATTGAAATTAATCTGACAGCTACCAAAATCCCACTATGCTAATATTAATATCTGGCATCATGAGTTTCCCATGTGGCTCCAAAGGATGGCATTACAGTGGTACAATGGTTTAAGCGCAGCCACTTATAGGGATTAGAGTGTTTTCCTAGACATTTTCAAACACATATTTGGATATGTTGGCGATTGTAATAATGCCTTCTAACAATTGCATTACTGACTCAAATGATCCTTGATGAAGACGATACAATTGTTGAAAAGTATCATCACAATCGTTAGTATGTCCAAATGCACATTTGAAAATATCTAGGAGAACACTCCAATCCCCATGAGTGGCTGTGCTCAAACTATTATACCACTGCAACACCATTCCTTGGAGATATGTAAGAAACTCATACAAACGTTAAACATCATCCCAAAAATGATATATGGCAATCACTATGAAGTGATCGAACCAATAGTACATATCATCCCTAAAATTTCTGTAAAAGAACTTTAGCTGAACACGAGGATTAGTGCCAAGAGCAAGAGTTATACCACATGCCATGAATGCTGCCATTAACTGAGTTTTGTTGTTCAATTGCAATCACATAGCATCAAGCAATTGCATCAACTACTGCTCCAGAGTCAAATGAGGAAATTGCTGATCTGCCATAAAGATGAATGAAAAGGAAAGATCAAAAGAAGAGAAATGAAAAAAAGTTAAAAGAAAAGGAAGATCTAAATAATGCAAAAATTAAATTTAAACCAAAATCCTAAAAGAAAAAAAACAAAAGAAAGGAAATGGAAAAAATTAGATCTAGACAATGCATATATGAGTGCATGAAATATAGAAAGAGAATACAGAAAATATCAATTAGCCGGAAAACCCTAGTTTATATACAAGAACGAGTGGTCTGGATTGAAATCAATCCAACAGCTGCTAAAATCCCAATACACTAATATTAGAATACACCATCATGACCTCACACTTGAATATTTTAAGTATCTTTTACATTTCTGTTTTCCTAGGGTTCTTTGAAACTATAGGTGATTTGGATAGTGTTAGAGCTTGATAAGGCTATGGATTTTCACTGGTTCCAGTTGCATGGCGACAATCTTTGGCATGTGCCTTCCTCTCTACAATGGGAAGCTCGAATCACTTGCTGCTTCGAGTTGGATCCAGCAAAGCTCTCCTTCCTAGTTATGGTGCCGAAATATGAATCAGACAACAAAGACGATGATGAGTACGATCTAAAATTCCATCCTCTCACACTCAATAGCACAACAGGCCTGTCTTGCTCGTCTCGTCACGGATGTCCTCCTCGTCAGTCTCGGATGCCAAGACCAAGCAGCACGCCGCTGTGATCCACGGCCCATCTCCGCAAGAAATCTCGCCGCTTGGCTGTCGAGATTGTCGCAGACTTGCATGGGTCTTCTTCTGGTGGAGTCGGTCCTGTGCCACCAGTTCATGTTCATGCTCCACAAAGAGCTTGGCGTCACTGGGTTCGTGCATAAGGTTTCCAGGGACAAGAAATTGAGTGAGCTCACCTGACACGAGCCTGAGCCCGAGGAGGAGGACTTTTACATCGACCGCCACCTTTCTCGTGAGCAAAGTGACGAGCTCTTGCGTGGGATTTTCGAGGTTACGGTGCCACACTCGTACCGATGGCTGCAGCTGGAGGAGATCGACGGGGGCATGAGAACTTTGCGAGTGCAGAGCGTGTGGAGGCGAGGACCAAAAGCTCGGCTGTTCTTGTTTGTAGGAAGTCTGGTGACGCTGTTCTTGGCATTGACGTCGTGAGCCATTTCAGCCAGTTGAGTTTGAGGAGGTGCGAAGTGGAGTTTTACTCGTGGGCGAGCTCGTCCAAGCTCCCTTTTGTGCAGTTCATCACTGATTTCAGAAGCGGGGCCGTGCTTTTCTACTGCACTTTCACGCAGGCGAGATCAATGTGCCGCGAGATGATGTCGGTCGGCACCATGATAAAGCTGCTACGGCTCTTTGGCACAACGTTGCCCGATTCGGAGTCGGAGCTGGAGTGGTGGCCGCTGGCGTGGAAACGTTTCTCGGAAATAGGTGAGATCTTTCAACTTTGTATACACTGGTGTTCTTAATACTTTTTGAGACCAAGGAACAAAGAGCATTCCAGTCTGCAAGCTGTGAAACCGCTTTGAAAAGAGAAACAGATTAAAGATTTTTACAGTCAAATAAAGTGGCACCATAGTGGCCACCGTTACTATGCTTCAGAGCACGATGAATGCTAGTACCACGCACGTCTTCAAGTACCTTACAGTCAATTTTCTATCAAAGCTTGTTTCTAGCATCTAGCATTGGCTGTTCTAACACTTTCAAGAAGGTGAATATCCACGCAGGAGCAACCAAAGTTTACACGAATCACTGTCAAGCTTAGGTCGACGTGAGAGATGTGGCTGAGGCACACATTCTCGTGCACGAGGGGCCTAGCCCTTGTGTTGAGCTCTTTCCGGACTATCCAATCTCGAGAAAGTGAGTGATTAAAAGACCAATGTCTAGCTTTGTTTTGACAATCCTGATCTTTTTTTGTTCTCTTTTGTATCTCCTTTGAATACTTGAACCAAGAAGCAGAGAATGAAAAGACATTGTCACGAACCCTTTTGTTAACAGTGACGGGTTTCCAGAGAGACGTATCTTGTTTTTTCATAGTTTTCTTTCATAGCTTTGGAATACAGGATGTGTTTCCGCTTATGGAGTTCCATCATATCAAGGTTTTTGTGGTGCTTAGAATTTATATGGTCTTCATTCTTACTCCAGTATCAGGAAATAGGATGAGGCTATGTTTATAAAGTTCTCTCTCGTATCTTGGTGAGTTGGCTTTTTACTTTCAATTGCCACAGGCTTGCTTAAAGTTTCCAGCTTCCAGGTTACCATGAAAACGTAGTGAGCTTGGTTCGAGAATGAATTTCTGTATATCCACATGGAGCTGTAGAACATTCACGAAGAAAACACTGACCGAGGTGACGTCTCAAGTAAGTATATTCTTTTCTTAGTTTCTCATGACTGCATGGCAGCTCTTATAAATGCACGGCCTCGTTCACGACGTGAAGCCCGACAACATCTACATCGACGAAGGCGTCTACAAGATTGGCGACTTTGGCCTCTGGCGAGGATGGCGACTCGAGATATCTCCACTATCAAGCCATCCACCAGCTCTTCTTCCAAGCTTGATCAACTCTCTGATGCATCCACAAATCGAGCTCTTTGAGAGGAAAAAAACTTCTTGGTCGCAGTAACACTAAATTAAACTTTATTGGCATGCAACCTGGATAAAACACCATGAAGTATCCAGTCGATCATATCCTTGCAATGGATAACAAGTGGTATCTGAACAAGTCCCTCAAGAAAGAGATATCCTCAGTGGAGTTTCCACCATGGTACCCGTAAAGTGTCAACCAAAGCTGGAAATTAAGTGCCTCCAAGTTACGTGGATTGAAAGCGCCTACAAGAAGAAGCTTGAAGAGGCTCAGCAATTCATCCAGCTCCCACTCTCACCAAGCTCTGGCTTTCAATGAGCTCGTAGTGGCTGCCGATCTTCAGGACTTCCAGGCTCTTCGATTGGAAACTGAGGGAGATGTCCAGTAAGAAGTGACTAACTTCGAAGGTGGAGTATCGAGGAAAATTTCATAAGTGCTCAAAATGGTGTCCTGCCATGTCCCAGCAAGGTGAAGCTCTTGAGGCTCCTGCTCGACACCGTGAGGCGGGCCCTGGACAGAACCTCAAAATCCTTGACGTTGAGCCGACATTCGCATTGGCCTCTGGTCAGGCGCCGAGGAGCGATTCACTAACATGAAGGCTGCTGTAGAATCCCCCGATAATGTGGAGGCTCTCGAGCATGCCCATGCAGGACACCAAGTCCAGAAAAGTGCCCCAGCAGAATCCCCAATCTACTCATACTTGACTGAATGTGCACACGCAAACCAGATACCTAGAGACATTTATTTGACATTTATTTGCTTCAAACATTTTACTTCCCTATAGAAACACCATTTGGTCCTGAATTGTTTTTGGCTCAAGCATTTTAACTTGAGGCAGCCTGCAGTGGAGCAAGGCAAAGATGATCCTTGTCCCCACAGAGAAGAAATGGTACCTATGGTAGAGCTCCTGCCAGCGCTTGCACACGAGAGTGCAGCACGTTGGGGTCGGCCAAATGAAAGCACGAAATCTAGTCACAAAGAGGAGGGTTAGGCTGTATTCTAATTTCTTTGTACAATTTGCCTTTTTTTCTTATTTAAATATGTGGTCAAAGGGTTTTAAGAGGGTATTAGGTAGGATGAAGAATTAGAGAGTAGGCATTGCGGAAAGGAATTACATGGAAGACTTTTTTGTGAATGTTTTTAGCTATAGAGAGTTTAAAATATAAAATTGTCTATATTAAACTATATACCAATTAAAAAACTTACAGGACATAGAAGGGGTCTTACACATGCTGAAATGTTCAACGGCTATGAAGGTGATGCAGTTGCCAAGTTTTGCTTGGCAAACATGCTCGCTACCATAGCCAAGAGTATTGCGGAAGGAGGCAAGAGTGCAAGAGAAGCTTTGGAGGAAGTGTTTACAGACATGGACGCACACTTGCTAGCTGCTGGGACTGATCGTGGCCTAGCGAAGACCAAGATGGAGTTTGAGGAAGAGATTGATTGGAACGATGGCGAGGAGGAGGAGGAGGAGAAAGAGGTTGGATTGGGCAGCACAGCGGTGGTGGCGCTCGTCTAGGCGCAGCAGAGGTCTCTGGTGGTAGCAAGCGTGGGGGACTCTCGCGCAATCTTGTCTGAAAAGGGGAGGGCGGTGGAGCTGGCTCGAGCTCATGAGCCCAAGGACCCCAAGGAGAGGTCCCGGATAGAGGCAGCGGGCGGGAAGATCATGCCCAATGGATCGCTTAGCGATGTGTTAGAATGGTGCACGCTTGCAATGTCACAACCCATTGGCAAGCTCAAGTGCTGCTTTAGACAAGCAGATCGTGATTGCTGTTCCGGAGGTTGTGGAGATGAGCTCACAAGCGACGACGATTTTCTGGTGTTGAGCTCGGATGGAATCTGGATGGAGGTGATTGTTGACTTTGTGGCGAGCTAGGTGAGAAAGGAAGTTGAATTGGAAGAAATATGCAAGGTTTGATCCAAAAGGTGGATGCCAATGACAACATGTCCATTGTCATCCTCAACCTTGCAAGAAGTGCTTATTACTAAGACAACCATCTGCTAAGGTCATTTGATAGATTAATTGAAATTGGTGATTTTTTCAAACATTGTAACTTTTATGGTGATAAAAACCATAAATTTTGCATGTGACAATGCTCAAGAAGTTAATTCCAGCAAAAAAATAATATTGCTCTTGTAAGTTAGATTTTGTCCATAAGATCAAAAAGTATCCTTTGTTCTTTTGACCCTTCAGTGATTTCCGGAAGAACCCTAATAAACACCCATCACTGCTGGAGCTGCTGCTCGTATTGGGGCGGCTGCGTCGTCGGCGGAGCCGCTTGGGCGGCGCTGCCAGCCACGGCAGAATCCGCATAGTACTCCTGCCGCTTCACATTGACCCCAAATTCCCTCAGCGCCGCGGCCAGATCGTCGCTGGTGAGCACAATCCGCCCGCCGTGCTTGGGATCCTTGGCGCTACCGCCCGAGGAGGGGGCCGCGGCGGCCGATTTGCTGCGGACCTTGCTGTGCTGGAGCGCGTCCGATGCTACCTCGGACACGAATTTCTGCGTCGCCACAGCCACCAGGCGCGTGAGGCGCGAGTCGTGCGCCTGGAATCCCCCCGCGGCCAAGTAGTACTCCACCAGCTCCTCCGGAATCGCGGGAATGTAGTCGTCCAGCGTCGCCAGGAAATCCACTAGCATCGCATCGTCCGCCATGGAAAACACTAAACCCCCTCCGCTCGAGCAGAATAAAATGTTTGGGTAATATTCCCCGCCATCTTGAAGTATATTCTGTCAACTCTTGCTGCAAGTATATTCTGTTAGAGTTTTGAAAGAACAGGAGATTCTGCGACAAATGCTATGAAAGGGATATTCCGTTTGCTTTAACTCTTAAAAAATATGTAGCAGCTTCATCGAGCGAATGAAGCCCTTAGTTGTGGCGTTTTGCTGGAGTTTCCCACCATTTCCAGCTCCACCTCTCCGTTTTCTCGCATTGCGTATTTCCAAGCCCACGATCGTGAGCTCTCTGGCAATCGCTCTAGTGTACAAGAAAATCCTGTAGAAGGAACTTCTAGAGTTTAGAGCTCTCGTATCTCAAAACTTTGGAGAGTTTTTACCTGTTGGTCCTGATGGTCTTACTCGCATCTTGTGTCCGTCTGGTACTTCAAAGACGTGGGAGCCCTGCAGCATTACAAGGTTCGTTCGTTTCTCGCTAAGAAAAAGATGAGGCTTGCCTTTATAACAACGTCCGAGGCATCGAACTCCGAGCAGCCTTTGAGGATGATCTTAAGAGACTCGTGGCGGCTCACTTTGTTCTGCCAGTACACGTTGGTGGAGCACTTCCAGTCGATTCCTTGGTTGGAAACTTGGACATTGTGGAAGCGACACCTCCCCAACCTGAAAAGCTTGCCTCAGTGATTGTTTGACATGACCGAGGAAAGCTTTTACCCCTCGCCGTAGTGAAGTATGCCATCCTTTACGGTTCCCATGATATTTTCCGCCTCTACCACCAAGCTACCACTTACCTGCAAGTAACAAAAGTTAAGTTATTCTTTGAAGCGTAAATTTGACAATGCTTACATCGACATTGGTCCATGAAAGTTCTGAGATTTCTAACTGCACCTCTGATCCTTTTCGGATGGACCCGCCATAAATCTGCGAGACAAGTCTTTTTAGTTTAGCCTCTGAGAGAGACAACAAGAAAGCAAGCAGTGTTACCTTTTGACGAAAGATGTTCCACAATGGGCCGATAGCTGGATGTAGAAGAGCAATGAATGGAGGGCCTGTGTCAATGTAGCATTGATTTGATTCCATCTGCATGTTCACAAGCGTGTTGAGAAGAACAGAAAGTCCTGTTTGTCTCACCTCGTCTATCGCCACTCCACAAGACGTCAGAAGGTCAAACGCATTCCTCGTAATATCAAGAAATGACCCGTCTGGCGTCTGTCCAGGAAAGAAGCATGATAACACTGCTTTAAGAAATACGAGTGTACCTGGTGGAGTGTTTGATCGTCGAGTTTCCTGCGCCTCTTTGCCGAAGATGTTACCTTTCTTCGTTGATTGTAAATAATAAAGGTGTCGAGATTATCTGATTAAAAGCAATGTAAAATCTTCAAATTAGACGTCGGATTGTTTCTACCGTGATCAATGGACGTCAATTGATGCTGATAATGGTTTTGGAGTGAGTCCGCAATGTTTTGCATTGTGCACTCGATTCTTCCTGCACGAATACTGTTCAAGAGAACTCTTAATAAACGTAGAGAGAAACCTCAATTCAAACCTTTGATCTACACCGTAGCTGTCCGTAAACGTAACAGGCTTCTTCAAGTTCATTATCATCCCAGGCAAAGAAGCACAGTCATTGCGTGATGCCACCTCTTCAACTGACTCAAGGTCCACGAAAAGAACATTTGTGTTTGCAGGAAACCTGGCTTGCATGCTGTAAAGGAAAGTCAAGTTAAAACCGATGCTGAGCAAAATTATACACATTTCTTGCCTGCCAGTTGAAACTGGGACATCTGCAATACCAAGCCTACTAAACTCGGTGTATTCGATGCATGTTGTGCCATATCTCCAGCGGCCATCTTCCGTTTTGCTCTCCATCAGCACGTTGACACCTTCGGCGGCACCAACTTTGCGGTCACAAGACGCAAAACCAAATTTCTGTTGACAAGCTTGCTTAACCTCCATATCGAAAACGAAAACGTAAAAGTACCTTGTTTTGATGCAAACCAACACCTGCCAAAGCTAGAAGAGTAACATCAGTAGCTGCAACTGGATTGCTGCACGGAATATATGGTCAAAATCTAAAAGAAACGCAAGATAGATACCTTATTTGACGTACCACAGCAGCTTTCCGGTTTTTGTCATAAAACCATTTGAATACTTCTGAATCTTTAGCCAACTTCCAAATGACTCCATGGCCGCCTGGCTTTAGCATCGGATCCAACGGACCTCTCACGACCCATTGCACGTTTTCTGCAGCTATTGTGGGCACCAATGGCTGAAATTTGTGTAGTGTGAATCTCTAGCACTAGACAAAAAGCTTTCTCACCTGTTCAAAGAGCTGAAAATTATCTCTTCCTCTGCCAAACCATCTGTGGCTTTCGAGTAAGTCTTTTACTCTCTCGTTATTCCGTTTTGCTGCACTCGTCATGATTGCAACCGGAGTGATCACCTGTGAGCCATATAGCTTAAAGTGGAAGAATTCTCGAGCCTGTAGGAACAGGAAGTGAATTAGCTCCACATCAATTCAAGGTAGGCTAGAACCTGTAAGTCCCGTATGAGACCTTCCAACAAAGTCCGACCACAATATGGTAGCATTGCCACAGGAAGGCTTTCACCAGTCACGTCGTCAACAAGTCCCAAGCGGTCACCAGCTCCACCTAGGGGATAAATTTCTCCAATTTCTGCCAAGCGCTGCAGCATAATATCGTCAAACCAAAACCTTCAAAAAACAAAAACAAGCGCTTACTTTCACGCCCCAGCCAGCTGCCTGAGTTGCAAAAGCTGTGTCTTTTGAAAGATCTTTTCCTTCCGGGACGTGATAAAATGACTGTTGAGCACTGCGTGTCGCCGAAAATCCAATCTCCCCAGTTTCGGACGAGCGTATCAGCTCCATCCCGGCCAACTGGTACCTAGACAGCAAAGTCATAGTTAGCCAGGAGAATCTTACGAGTTTCACCGTGACTTACCCAACAATGCCGCCTATACAATCGTAAAACCGCTCCAGAGAATCCAACACTCTCACAAAACTCTTGAGCTTCAGCAAAACCTCGCGCTCATCCGGCTCTCCACGCCGGCGTTTTCTCTGCAACTCTGCCGTGACGTCCAAACTCAATGGCCACTGTATCAACTCGGAGGACTTCGCATCTTCAAAGGACTCTATAAGCTGTGTCATAAGCTGGAGCGTTCCCATCAATACACTCTTCTCCGATCCATTCACGAAGCTCATACCACCCAGGCCATTGCAACCATTGAGAATTTTCCTGTGATCGTCGGCGACACCACCACCCTCGTCTCCCAAACCAAGGATATGTCCCTGCCCGATCGCCACAAGGCACTTAAGCAAGTAGAGCTCATAGTCCCCAAGCTTTCTCATCGCCACAGCCACCACCTCATTGCAAAGAGAGCCCTGTTGGAACGAGAACACTGCCTGGACGCGAGGAAGGCTCCCGACGAGAAGACATCTCTCCCTCAAGCTCTTACACGCCTTTAGCCTCGCCTTTAAATCCGTTAGCCTCTCCAGCTCCTCCTCCAGCCTCCAATTCTTGCGCGACAGTGAAGAAGAACCCTTGCCGCCGTTACACACGGCGTTCTTCTCCGAGATCGGCGAGAGCGTCCGGCATTTGGACACCAGCTTCCTGTGCGAGCGGAAATTTCTTGATCGCGATCCATCCCTGTCCAGAATCACACTCTCCGGCCGCGGCCGCAGCAAGAGAGAGGTCTCCAGCGATCCACAGAGCTCCGTGACGACCGCATTGCCGTGGAACGACCGCTTGGCTGATGTGAGAGCTTCCATACGGCCGCTGGAGAAGAATCAAGGTTTCAGTACCTGGAATTCTCTACAGAATTGCAATCTCATCCTCGAATGACGACTAGCGATAGAGCCGAGACCTACACCTGGAGAGGGGACTAAACCCTATGTTACGCTAACCTTGTTCGTTAGGGGATTCGTATATACCAGACATCCTTCCTCGCATATACCTTATCCGGATTAAGATGCAAACCCTTTATAAAGAAGAATGAATGTTTAGTTCTAAATAAATATTTAGATGTAAGAATTCAATTATCAACCGAGTTGGCAAAAAAATAATTTATAACTATATATTATTATTTTGTGTATTTTAAAGATTTTTAAAGATTTTATGAGTGAGAATTTCTAAAAATTTTGGAGTTTAAAAATGCTTAAGACCTGCTTATATTTTAACCCTTTTTTATCAAATAATAATAATATATATATTTACAAACTGGTGAAGTATCATAGTCAATATAAATAAGTAATATATCTAGTTTTAAAAAATACTAATTTTAAAATATAAAAGTTATTATTAATATTTTTAATGAAAATTTAAATTAGAAATAACTTAATTTTTTATTATTTGAATAAATATTTTTTAAATTTATTACTTATTATGTATTTTGTATTTTAACATCTTTAATTTTATATATATATATATATATATATATATATATATATATATATATATATATATATATATATATATATTACCCTAGCTAGGTAATTGTAGTGCATGTGATTATAGCATGAGATTTGGATATACTGTCACTGTGGATCTTTGAAACCTTGGGGGATAAATGAGGATAAAATAACCATTAAAGACTCTTTCATCAAGCAATTCCCTTTTTCTTGTTAGCTTAAGGGGAGAGAAATAAGGTGCGGTATAATAATAACTAATATAATACTATAACATATAGATTGTTCATTTGGGATTAAATCTAGTCTATCCATCCTTGTATATAAGCAAAGATTTAAACCCCAATTAATATATCTATTTTTATATCCTAGTCACTCACATTGGTGGAAAGAGGTATTACAATTTGTCCCTAAAAGTAAAGTTTTTTGACACTGTTTTGCTCTAGTGGTTAGGATCATGTTTTTTGTTCTTATTTCTTTATTATCTTTTAGATCTAGATATATTAGCTTTTTGCAAGATTTAGAACTCTAACTATCATTGTGCTTAGATCTACTCTTTTATGCCACACCATTATCAATTAAAAAGTATGTAACTTGAAATGTTATTTTGTTAGATTGAACTTTTGGTATTATGGGGTGTGATCATACTAATACTACACCCATCCTTTTGTGAGACACAAAATCCCTAGGCCCCAAAGTGGAGCCGGAAGGGCGCCACATGGTAGTGGCCGAAGCGAGAGCCAAACGAGCGTAACACGTTTGGACCAAAAGCTCCGACTTGAGAAGTCAAGAGCGGGAGTGGAACTCCCAATGAAGTGCTCGAGGAATGAGCACGAAGCGAGCAAAAGGCAAGGCTCCAAAAAGGGACCCAAAAGGACCAACACATGACACGTGGGAGTGTCCGAGATGGACTCGAGTTGGAGTCCGAAGTGGAGTCCGAGATGGACCCGAGATGGAGTCCGAGATGGAGTCCAAAGTGGAGTCCGAGGTGGATCCGAGATGGAGTCCAAAGTGGAGTCCGAAGTGGAGTCCGAGATGGACCCGAGTTGGAGTCCGAAGTGGAGTCCGAGATGGACCCGAGTTGGAGTCCGAAGTGGAGTCCGAGATGGACCCGAGATGGAGTCCGAGATGGAGTCCGAAGTGGAGTCCGAGGTGGACCCGAGATGGACCCGAGTTGGAGTCCGAAGTGGAGTCCGAGATGGACCCGAGATGGAGTCCGAGATGGAGTCCGAAGTGGAGTCCGAGTTGGACCCGAGATGGACCCGAGTTGGAGTCCGAAGTGGAGTCCGAGATGGACCCGAGATGGACCCGAGATGGAGTCCGAGATGGAGTTTGAGATGGAGTCCAAGATCGAGACCGAGACCGGGACCGAGACCGAGACCGAGACCGAGACCGAGATCGGAACCGAGACCGAGACCGAGGCCGAGGCCGAGACCGAGCCCGAGCCCGAGTCCGAGTCCGAATCCGAGTCCGAGTCCGAGTCCGAGTCCGAGTCCGAGTCCGAGTCCGAGTCCGGAGCCTGAGAGGGTGAAAGCCCAAAGCGTTCGTCTCCCAGACCCTGGGGGGTTTGGTGAGCTCCAAAAGTATAGTAGGGGGGAGGACTGCAGTGGAGCCAGTTTGGCCAGGAAAGGCCAGTTTGGCCCAGGAAGGCTGGACCCAGTGTTGGGTGAGGAGCTGCCCACTGGGAAGTCCAAGACTAGAGTGAACACAGACCGACAAGTGGGGTAGCTTGGTGAAGTGTTCAAGAGCCGGCTCTAGTTCCCCCGGGAGATCGACTGGCTGATGCTCCCAGTCCAAGTGTGGGTGGCACTACCTACTTGGATACCTGTTGTGGCTCAACGGAACCTCGCTCTAAGCCCATGGCTAGAGCACCTAAAGGCGAAAGGCGAGGAGAGTACCCAGGTGGCTTGCGTAAGGCCACGGTGTTCCGAAATGTTGTCCCAAAGGCCCAGACTGTGGAGAGGAAGAGGCGCAGTCCTCTGGGGTAGTGACCAAGGACACAGTCGTGTGGTGAGGAAGTCCCAGAGGACCGTGGGACTTAGTGGTCGGGCCTGTGGGTCTCGATCCAGTGGCAGTGTTGGCAAACACGGCCAGGGGCAGAAAGGGACTTAGTGGGGACTGACAGAGGGATATTGGGGAAGGCTATTCCCCTTGTCGGTGGGCATCCTAAGGATGCTAAGGAGTGGATCTGAGATGACCACTCACGGATGGTTTGCTTAGTCTTGGAGAGCCAAGACTGTGATGCAAGTGGTAGTGGACTACCAGTGTGGCAAAGGTGATTGGGCATGGCCTTAGCGTAACGGGCTGCTATGTCGGTGGTACCTTTGAGTGTCGGTCATGGGATCGGACACGTGGAGCACTTGGACCAAGTGCAAATGTTGAGTGGCATGGATGCCATTCTCGGGGCTAGCAAGTCCCAAGTCCTGGATTGGACTTATGGAGGTTGTGAACGAGACTCCTCCAAGTGGTCGGAGGTGTGGTTAAGTGACTAAAGTAGAATGGAAAAATTAATCGCTTACAATTTGGTATCGGAGCTGTTCCTTAGTCCGACTTTTATTGGTGCTCAAGTATATCATCACTAGTGTTGGCATCGGAAGGTCCGAGGAGTGGGCCTATCCTTGAGGAGTAGCAAGTCGGGAAGACATGGCTCTCCATTACAGTTCATGTGTGAACTTGTAGACGAGGTGGTGGATAGAAAAGGGCCAATAATGGAACGACTTTGGGATCTTGGGAACAGTGCAAGGTTTTCCTCATTGAGTTGAGGATGTGATCCGGATGAGCATTTGTCTCAGCAAATTGGCTAAGGTTGTTGTGGTAAACAACTAAAGCTGGGATCACGGGAAAGATAGAGACTCCAAAACAATAAAGGAGTCACAAGATTATCCTCATATAGTTGAGGTTGGTGCTCATGAATGTGAGACCAGAGGTAATGACCGTGGGAGGTTAAATACGGAAGAGGACTCAAGTCCTTGAAATGGTAGCCGGGGCTACCTTTAATAAATGCTGGAACAACCCAAGGAGTTGGGGGGTGTACTTAGAGATGAGTGGTATTCTCATCGCATGGACAAGTAGTCCTAAGGGGCAAAAGTTGCCCCCAGAGAACAAAATCAAGTGTCGGAGTAACACTTGTGAAAATAGTCCTTTTGAGTAGGACAGGAATGCAGGAAGTGTATTCCAGTGAGCTAGTGCCTCACAAGTGGGACCTTCCGGGTCTGTGGATGAACCAAGTCCAAAACTGTTGGATGACTCAAGTAGAGTCAAGGAAAGGTCCTAAAAGGACTGATTGAAGCATTTGGACTGAGGTGTGTTGTACCCCATGAAGGATGGGGGGGGGGATCATAGGATCCAAGGATGGGAACTGAGGGTATCTCATCGATGGCAAAATGTGCCATGCTAAAGTTATGGGAAAGGTGTTCCCAGAAGAAAACAACTTTGACACAAAGTTGTGTGTGACCTCTATGGTGCAGTGCTAACGGATGGTTGGCATGAGAAAGAGCGGGGTTGGTCTTGGCAAAGACTTAAACACGAAGGGGAAGTGTCATAGAGGTAGGCTCGTGGAGCCGATGGTGTGGAGACACCAAATGTGCCAAGGTGTAATACCTTGAGGCTATGTTGGTGGGTTCATGAGAACCCCTTGCCAAAGGAATCCCAATGGAAATGGGAATGGCATAGCCTAAGCCGTAGAGCATGCAATTGGAGTGTGGTGACCCAGATAATGATGGAGGTATGAAAGCACCAAGCAATGAGTTGTAGGACTTGACAACTATGAGGCAACTAAGCAAGAGGTGCAAAATAACTGGCTAAACGGGTAGAGGGTAGCTACCCAAGACTTCTAGCATAGGGAAGTCAGATATACCCTTACGGGGGATAAGTTGCTTATGTTGCGATATAGTAAGTCAATGTCATAAAAGGAAATACTCATTGTCAAGAAAGCCATCATTGGGACACCCGAACACTCTAGAACACCAGAAGGTGGTGTTTAATGTCGCGAGGGCAATGGATAAAGCCCAAGGGATTAAGTCCTTAGCGAATGATGGATAGAAGGTGCTATCCAAATGTCCAAGGTTGCGGAGACAGGAGAGGACTGTCTACCCAAGTTGGACAAAGCCAAAAATGGAATTTTGGCAAGGCTAGTGATGGGCATGTAAAGGCCCATAAGCAACAATGTAATCCCACTGTGTGGGATTATAAGATGAGCATACCCGGATTGAGGAACCACTCCCTGGGCTATTGGGTAGGTTCATCCCTAAGAATACTTGCTAAGGCATGATAGAAAGTGCAAAGCTATCCTCCTGGTCTGGAGGAGAATGACCAAAGGAAAGGTGTGAAGCCAAAAAGCAAGAAGTAAGGGGATAGAACCGAACCGTAGGAATCAAAGGGCATAACCAAGGTTGGTTATGCCAGCTGGGAGTGGAGAATCAAGTGGGGGCTCGAGGGTGTTGCCGCTAGCAACCGTGATGCCATGGAGAGTCTAAAATATGGAATTGTCCATGTTAGACTATGTGGCATTTGGAAGGCTTGCAAAAAGGGAGGCCTTAGCAAGCTGAGGGACAGAGTTCCTTCAAGGTTCCCAAAGACGATTCTAGGTAGTTTAGTACCTAGAAAGGCCAAGTGTAAATGGTTCATGGAACGCGCGAAATCAGAGTGGCGCAGCAGAAGCGTGGTCTTGAAGCTTGCCATGAGGCAAGGCTATCAAGGTTAGGGAAGTAGTTCCCGAGTGTTCAAAGAGAGGGCTTTGAACGAAAGTCGATGGTCAAGGACTTTCACGCTTATGCAGGAACCATGTTACAGTGGTCGGAGGACTTGCCAAGCGAGATTGGCACGTCGGGGGAACAAATACCCTAGTTGAAGGTGATAACTTCAAAAAGGGGGGGGCCATGGGGCCGAGCATGGAGGAGTCCATGCATGATCACAGACATGTCAAGTGAGAGGACTTGGCAGTGTGGAGGAACTAGGTTCCTAAACTGTAATCTGTAGCGCGCTTTAAAAATAAGTTGGTGCACCGGCGTGGGGAGTCACGCCAGGCATCTTGTGTGATGCCGTCCGTAGATGCATATACGGAGGTTGGGTTCGAGTCCCGACCCTCTAGTGCTTGGGTTCGAGTCCCAAATCACTAGGGCGTGGTGATGGTTTGGAATATGAGGACACTCATATTTCGGTGGTCATGGACTCTCAGTGGGGAGACTGGTTTGGGCACACCGCCAAGCGAGGGATGCCTCGGAGTCGTGATGCATGGTTAGATTGCTTAGTGTGAAAGCTCGGCATATCTAACTTGAACGCTTTGGTGCAAGTGGCACCAAGGACGTGGTGAGTGAGATGGGGACACCTAATCTCAGTTGCTATGGACCCTTGGCCGTAAGGGCTGGCTTGGGTGCACCGCCAAGTGTGGGGGATGCCCCCGGGGTCATGGTCAACAACTTAAAAAGTCTAGGAGACTTAACACCTATTGGCAAACCTGTTAAGGTGCCAAGGTTAGATCACTAGGTGATCTTATGGCCAGAACAAGGATGAGGTCCTTGTGAGGTTAAGGAACAAGGTTCCTAGTTCAAAGCATTGATTTGAACTATTGATAATGGTGTGGCTTGGTCAAGGTGACCAAGTGGGAAGGACACCTAAGGAAATGAACTACGACAATACAATGGCATTGTGAGTTCAAAGTAGTCTCTAGGAGAGACCCATGGGAGGGTCACAAAGTTGGGCCGTGGAAGGGGCCCATAGCAGGAAATGCTAAAGAGACCTACTAGGGGTGAGCACCCTTTGGACTTGGCAAAGTGGAGCTTTGCCATGAAACCAAAAGAATACCTCAAGGAGGGAGGTAGTGATCCGGTGTTGCTTGATGCAACAATCAATGGATAGGAGCAAAAGATGAGTGGCCAAGATAGGGCCGTGGAATCCCTTGGAAGGAATCCAAGAGGCAAAGTTAGGCGAGGAACACTAATGTGTTGGACGCTAACAAATTGCGGGAAAGGAAGTGTGTTTCCAAGGAGGGATTCCGAAATGCTCCGATTTGGCGAAAGGGGAAGCTCCAAGGGAGGGAGCGGTAAGGTAGCCAAATGATAGGGCCATGAACAGCCCTAGCATAAAGTATGATAA
Organism: Selaginella moellendorffii; assembly: GCF_000143415.4. Lineage (NCBI taxonomy): Eukaryota > Viridiplantae > Streptophyta > Lycopodiopsida > Selaginellales > Selaginellaceae > Selaginella > Selaginella moellendorffii. The sequence goes on from NW_003314353.1 coordinate 499,170, forward strand.
CTGGAACTTTGGCACGAAATAGAAGAGAGGATGATGGTGTCCTCAAGTAGAGAACTTCCTAGGATGGGAAGTGGAGTTGCACAAAAGGTGCAAGGCAAGGTGTCGGAGACACCTAGGAAATTGACTCCAAGAAGTCAAAATTCAAAGTTCCAAAGTGCAAAGGTTATATCGATGGAAATTGAGACTACTCGAGAAAGAGTAGTGGGATTGACTTAGAGAAGGGTCTCTAAGAGGTTTAGCGGGAACTAAACCAATAAAAGGAGAGAACCACTACATGTGGTCCAATTAGTCTCTAAGTTGGAAAGACTACCCTCCTTAGAGGATGGGCAAGGCATGGTGAGCCTTTGGTGTCAAACCATTGAAGAATATGCAAAAGGCATGGTGAGCCTTCAATGTCAAACCCTTGACAAATATTGGCTAGGTGCCAAGGATGGAAATGGTAACACGTGCGGGTGTTACTTTATAAAATGGTTTACCGTTCGATGAGGACATCGAACTTCGTCTATGGGTGGTGGAGTTGTGAGACACAAAATCCCTAGGCCCCAAAGTGGAGCCGGAAGGGCGCCACATGGTAGTGGCCGAAGCGAGAGCCAAACGAGCGTAACACGTTTGGACCAAAAGCTCCGACTTGAGAAGTCAAGAGCGGGAGTGGAACTCCCAATGAAGTGCTCGAGGAATGAGCACGAAGCGAGCAAAAGGCAAGGCTCCAAAAAGGGACCCAAAAGGACCAACACATGACACGTGGGAGTGTCCGAGATGGACTCGAGTTGGAGTCCGAAGTGGAGTCCGAGATGGACCCGAGATGGAGTCCGAGATGGAGTCCAAAGTGGAGTCCGAGGTGGATCCGAGATGGACCCGAGTTGGAGTCCGAAGTGGAGTCCGAGATGGACCCGAGTTGGAGTCCGAAGTGGAGTCCGAGATGGACCCGAGATGGAGTCCGAGATGGAGTCCGAAGTGGAGTCCGAGGTGGACCCGAGATGGACCCGAGTTGGAGTCCGAAGTGGAGTCCGAGATAGACCCGAGATGGAGTCCGAGATGGAGTCCGAAGTGGAGTCCGAGTTGGACCCGAGATGGACCCGAGTTGGAGTCCGAAGTGGAGTCCGAGATGGACCCGAGATGGACCCGAGATGGAGTCCGAGATGGAGTCCGAGATGGAGTCCGAGATCGAGACCGAGACCGGGACCGAGACCGAGACCGAGACCGAGACCGAGATCGGAACCGAGACCGAGACCGAGGCCGAGGCCGAGACCGAGCCCGAGCCCGAGTCCGAATCCGAATCCGAGTCCGAGTCCGAGTCCGAGTCCGAGTCCGAGTCCGGAGCCTGAGAGGGTGAAAGCCCAAAGCGTTCGTCTCCCAGACCCTGGGGGGTTTGGTGAGCTCCAAAAGTATAGTAGGGGGGAGGACTGCAGTGGAGCCAGTTTGGCCAGGAAAGGCCAGTTTGGCCCAGGAAGGCCGGACCCAGTGTTGGGTGAGGAGCTGCCCACTGGGAAGTCCAAGACTAGAGTGAACACAGACCGACAAGTGGGGTAGCTTGGTGAAGTGTTCAAGAGCCGGCTCTAGTTCCCCCGGGAGATCGACTGGCCGATGCTCCCAGTCCAAGTGTGGGTGGCACTACCTACTTGGATACCTGTTGTGGCTCAACGGAACCTCGCTCTAAGCCCATGGCTAGAGCACCTAAAGGCGAAAGGCGAGGAGAGTACCCAGGTGGCTTGCGTAAGGCCACGGTGTTCCGAAATGTTGTCCCAAAGGCCCAGACTGTGGAGAGGAAGAGGCGTAGTCCTCTGGGGTAGTGACCAAGGACACAGTCGTGTGGTGAGGAAGTCCCAGAGGACCGTGGGACTTAGTGGTCGGGCCTGTGGGTCTCGATCCAGTGGCAGTGTTGGCAAACACGGCCAGGGGCAGAAAGGGACTTAGTGGGGACTGACAGAGGGATATTGGGGAAGGCTATTCCCCTTGTCGGTGGGCATCCTAAGGATGCTAAGGAGTGGATCTGAGATGACCACTCACGGATGGTTTGCCTAGTCTTGGAGAGCCAAGACTGTGATGCAAGTGGTAGTGGACTACCAGTGTGGCAAAGGTGATTGGGCATGGCTTTAGCGTAACGGGCTGCTATGTCGGTGGTACCTTTGAGTGTCGGTCATGGGATCGGACACGTGGAGCACTTGGACCAAGTGCAAATGTTGAGTGGCATGGATGCCATTCTCGGGGCTAGCAAGTCCCAAGTCCTGGATTGGACTTATGGAGGTTGTGAACGAGACTCCTCCAAGTGGTCGGAGGTGTGGTTAAGTGACTAAAGTAGAATGGAAAAATTAGTCGCTTACACCTTTATGTGTTGCTATTTCCAATTTTTATGGGATGTGATTACACAATTTGTCTTGTTTTTAATGTTTTGCCATCTTTTATTGATATGGAGTGTAACCATGACATCGATTGGCGAACTATGGATGATACAGTCTAATTCTTGGAGAATGTTCAAGGATTAAATTTATGGGAAGACAATGTTTACGAGCTTGATTGGATTTTAGATTGTTTTGATAAGTTTGATTATTATATAGATAGGTTTAGAGATGAAGTGGAGATTTTGCGGGGTAGATATTCAATTCTTCAATTTTTCATCTGATCCTTTTTTTTACCTTTTTCTCTTTCTCAACCTTTTCTTATTTATCAGTTTGAGCCACCTTTTCATATTCCTAGTGTTCCTTCCTTATTTGTAATATTTCCTTTTTCTAACACATCAATTATTTTTATTGTTATAATTCTTATTCTCAGTCTAGTGTTGAGTTGAGTGTTTTCTATCCTCTTCATATTAAATTGAATGTTAAGTATATGCATGAAGTTGAGAATCTTGTTTTTGTTTCATTAATAAAGTCTTTGATCAATTCTAGTGTTAAATATTCCCATGTTCCAAGAGTTAAGTCACTCTGGCTAGAGTTTCAAGTTGAGTGCATGTCCCTAATTGAGAGTGCCACTGAAAGCCTTTAATTTATTATTTTTGCTGAGGAGTTTATGTATTCCCTTAAGAGTATAGACATTATTATTAATTTTTTTGTCTCAAGTGTTGAGTAGTGCATTAAAGAGGTTGAGCAGTGTGAATCTTTTATTTATATTGTGGTGGCGGAAATATTTTATGATAGGAAGTCTCTTATTTTCCAAGCTTTGAGCACATATCTTTCTTTTAATTTCCTTTCTTTTTGTCTTTAACATTTTAATTTTCTTTTTCTTTAGAAGGAAGGGGTAGAGGGGATGGATGGGAGTACGACCCTAATGATGGAGTGAGGACAATCTATAGTGCACGTGGTTTTCACCCTTTATCCTATGGTAATTTATTATAGGATAACCATGAAACAAAACCTAAGCCTTTCATATGCCACATGTTAGATGCCATGTGCCATATGCTACACGTCCAAGGATAGTGAAGTGAACCCAAGTTTCAGAGACTTAGGCCATTGAATGAAAGAATGGAGCTAAACTCTTAAGTATGGAGTAAAGGAGCAGAGGTACTAAAGCACAAAACGACTTCTAAGTGTACAACCCAAAGAGCAAAGGGATACAAACACTTCAAGACTTAATAAAATCCAACACTACGGACTAAACGCAATTAAATACTATTAACAGAGATAGAATTAATATATTAACATGGAAAAACCATGCAAGTCAAATGATATGATTCTCTGCAACACTATCCAATAAAGCAAGCCTATCACTGATAAATCTTCATCAAGCGAAGCAAGTGTCAAAAGTCTTCGACAAAGTCTACAAGTAATCACTAATCAAAAACTTATTTTAGGGTTTAAATTCTAAACCCTAAATCCTAAACCCTAAAATGGCAACCAACAACCACCTTTAACAAAATTCAAACACAAAACTCATGTCATCGAATTATATATTTGTCCAACAAAAACGGGTACAAAATATAAAAACATAGACAAGCACAAACTAAATGACTACTCAAATCCAATCATATAACAATAAGCTCACAAACATATATAGCCAATATCTCATAGTCTTCACTTTAGTTGCGACTAAGTGTTGATCATGCATAGCTAGCCTCTTTGAAACTAGACTCATATTGGTATATAACCTTTTAATAGACAAAGTTATAGTACAGGTACTAACATCTCAACCTAAAAAAACTAAGTTAGACATCATCATCTTCAACCAAGGTATAAGGCTATTAAAACTAAATCAAGATCAATGAAAGCTCACCATTCTCATAGAGTTTAACGAAATGTAAAGTGTAACCTGCCATCAAATATAATACCATAAAAGAAAGGCATAATGGTCATCTTTCCAAAAAAAAGTAATAGCCATTTTTTTACATCACCTTTTTAAAAAAGCGCAATAAGCATTTAACTCCATATTTTATCCAACTCAATTGCCTTAGCCATAAAAAGTTAACATTCCTTTTAAGTCATATCATACAAACTATTTAGTAATGTTTAAGCTAACCAAAGTCAACTCCAACCCTTTCATTAGTTTGTACTAACTTACGAAAAAAAATGGTTTTTGAAAAAAATGATTAACAAATTAGCTATTGGAAAAGTCTAAGAAATTTTTTTTTCATCAATCTAGAAATATAAATTCTCAAAATTCAACCAACTTCCTACTACCAACAACTTCATATAGGTTTACCTCAACATAGATTCTCATGACCCAACAATATGTTTAAGCATCAAATATCTTGCCCATATTTCTGATATCTAACATTGACATCCGTAAATGCAAATGAATACCAAAAACTTGATTACAAAGACCACATCTTTAGACATCCACATTGCAATAATGGTTTTCTTTAATCACCTTCAAAATCCAATATGAAACAAAAATATTAATAATAAAAATGATATGGAAAATTAAGCTCTAAGGAAAGTTCTTCGTTATCTCCACTAACACAAATGTTAACAAGTTAATACTTTAGTTACACACTTTCTCCATCCAATAATTTATTCCAAGTGCTAAGGGATTTACTAACAAGCTATAGCAAATACATGCCATAACCTTTTCCAACACTATAATGAACAAACTCCAAAGGAACCAAGGTACCAATTCAAATTTAGCATAATAGATTATCATCGAGAACCAAGTCAAAGTTACTTTAATGTTACTATTTGCAAGTAGACTAGCTTCATTTTCAACCATTTTAGGGTTGATCATTGTTTAACCAAATAACTTCATATACATATTACTCACGATCACATAGATATGATATATCACAATGACTTGATTATTAATCGAGCAATACATAGCTCACTAATAAAGATTTACAACACTGAACATCACCAACTTTATTCATAATATAGACAAGCTCATACCACACTCTTTCCGACCAAACTCAAAATTAATTTTACACCAACCTACTCAAAGAGTAATAATAAAGTTCCTTGAAAACAAAATTGAGCATTATAACTGAAGACTTCAATAGCAAACTTAAACAAAATGGTTTAGCACTTCACCACTATCCATCCCACGACTCACCACTTGTAAGACCACCATAATTAACATGCATCAAAATTGACACTAATTGCATAATGTAAACATAAGCAATTCATACCTCATTACTAAATCATCTCTCAAAGAAAAAAAATAATTTATGTGTTTGATTCTTCCTCCTTAATGACTCTTTTTTGGACTTTACTTTGACCAAACCTCAAGTTTACATTTGCACTATCTTCAGTCTAATCCAAGAAAAGTTTATAAAAGAGCATGACAATGACTACTTGAACCAATAAATTAATCCTTACAGTTGATTGATCCACTTATAATCATGCCTAGGAAGGATCCACTAGTGTTATACTAAAAAGCTATAGATTAGATTATTTGCCACTCTTCACAAACCCCTCAATATTCACTAAATGATAACTTATTGTATCTACCAAACACCCTTGCTATCATGCACCTTGTGTTAGTTTTGTTCAGTCATAATTGTTATTTATAAAATGTGTCTAGATTTGCTAATTTGGCATATTTATAAAATATAGAAATTATCCTGAACACAATGGTGTTTGTCCCATGCCCAAATTTGCAATCTAACACCATTCTATATTTAGTAAATCTTCCCTGGGTTCCCAACACGAGCAAGTGCAAGTTAACAACATAAGTTTCTCATCACTATGATAAGTATGTCTAACTAAATGACAATTTAGGATTTCCTTCCTTAGTGCCTTTCTTGTCTAAGTGCACATGTGATAACCAGTTTCTCAATTAATTTAGACAGAGATTGGTAAAGAGTTTAGCAATACCAACCTCTTGTTGTCGTGGCAGTAAAGAAAAAATATTTGAAAGGACTAACCAATAGATAATTTTTGATACCTACAGTCATTTGCGATACGAGTAAATATGATAATGGAGCGAAGATGAATGACATAGTTTATGGAGTGAGGATGAGCATAACAAGTTTGAATGGAACATTTAACCTCAATATAGTGAAGTTAAATGGATGTGATAGTGGAATGAGGACGAGCATAACAAGTTTGAATAGAGCTAGTGCTTCAAAAAAAAAATTCTTTTGAGAAAGGGATAAAAAGGATATGAATGATAAATAGAGTAAGTCTAATTTTCTATATGCAATGCTAGATAAAGATGAAGAAGCAAGTTTTATTTATAGTTGTGAGTTTGAGTTAATAGTGATTTTGGAGAATTATCGGCAGGCAAACTTAAAACACGGGATATATCACTTGTTACAAGGGCATTTAATAGACTATAGTGGTTATCAAAGAATTTTACTTTAGTTCAAAGTTATGATTTTAAAGTTAATTTAAGCATTTAGCAGTTGCATATACTAATTCATCAAGATTTTGTAATTAATTGATATTTATATTATAACTTTGGATTTTATTTTAGTCAAGATTGTCAACAGTTTTCTTGGTGATTTTATGAGAGTTTTAAATTCTTGTGATAATCTATAATCACCTAGTAAAAGCACTTGATTTATTATCATTATCTTTTTATCTTTCGAAGAGGAGGATAGTGTAAAATTTGTAAATATATATATATATTACTTTGGTTAGATAATACATTAATTATAGTCTATTTTGGATTAAATCTAGTTCATCCATTCTTATATATAAGCAAGGGTCTAAACCCCAATTGATATATCTTTTCCTATATCCCGAGCACTCATAAGTGGAAATATACCATTATATTGTTATATATCTTCTTATGAATTTATTAATTTGATGCAAATAATATAATCACCCTTAAAAAATAAATTTTATTACTTTTATAATATTTATATTTTAGAACTTGAAGAGTGGAAGAAATTTAAGAAATTTAAGACATTTTTAAAATTAACAATTCATTTAATTATGGATGAATGTTTGCATTTTAAATAAAAAATAACATAATATATTCTATCGTGATATTTTTGACTGACTTCTTGAAGATAGGAATATATTATTCCTGAAAGACCTTCAGTCTTTTACTCTTTTGTAAGTTCCTTAATTCAATAAATACATTTGATATATATTCAATAAATATATATAAATAAATGCTATTACTTATAAATTGATGAACCACATCATAGTTATTAAATTTATTTTCTCTTAATAAATTTAACTAAATAGTTGTATGAAAAAATTATGCCTAAATTGAGATTTTTACATGGTTTCAATGACTGAAATTCTAAATGTTGGCTTGTTGTAAATAAAAAACAGTGAAAATACTCTATGCATCTCATGGTGTTTTAAATTCTGGGAGATACATCAGGTTTCTGTGAAACCTAAACCCTCACCAACTGAGTTGAGAGATAATATCCAACTTGGTCCATTTCTTTCCTAGTCTTCTCCTGAACTTTACAAAGAACTACCTTTATGAGAGCCTTCCCATGCGGTTGTTTCCTTGCGGTGGATCCCTTCCCACACAGCCAATGTGGATCTTCATCCCAGCAAAGAGCAAAGTGATCCAAGGTAAGAAAACCCGTCACTAGTAACTAGAGTATCTTTAACCCGAACGTCCCTGATATCTAAGAGAATGGATGAAGGCGAATGGAAGAAATGGATCCAAAAGAGCTTGGATACACAAGGAGATCTTGGTTAATAGAGACACGCAACAAACATAAACACTCACAGACCATTTGCATTTCTGCTTTGAGCGCTTTAAACAAAATGGTAAGATTCTTTTACTTGTTACCTTGTGACGCTCATTGTCTTTCTGGGAAGAACTGGAAGTAAAGCACCGCTGTTTGAATCCTGCCATAGATCAAATCACGTCACACATAGATCTATTAACAAACACCACTTGCCTGTACAATAGACATGGCACAGAGTTTTCCCGATAGCACGGCGCCTTCCATCGACGCCAGGTATTTTTGCTTCGTGAAATCGCCCGCGAGGTAAAATCCTCTTAGGGGAGATCTCTGGAGTGGCCGGCAGGGCTCACAATCGGGGACAGTCTTATACACGGACCTGGAAGTGGAATCAGACAAGAGAAATTTTAAGAGAGAAACGCTTGCCTGGGAGTTTTCACAATGTGGTACTTCAGAACTTTAGCCTTGCTTCCATCCGCGGCGATCTCGTCGGGAAAGAGCTTTGCCAGTTCTAGCATGGTCGCATCAAGGATATCTTCCTCACTTCGAGCTATCCATTTGTCCGCTGGAGCAAAAACGAGTTCCAGCATCGACTTGTTTGGGTCCGCATACTCCTGAAAAAACATCAGCATTTATACTTTGGGAAGTCTGTCCTAACTCATTCGTTAAACCTTGCATGTCGTCGACATGTCGGCGTAGACGCTCAATAAAGGGCTCCTGAAAGAAGGTAAGCACAAGTTCGGAACTATGATTTAGAAGAAAATTATACCTGCTGAATAAAAGATGGTCGTAAGTGTTTTTTAGCTTCCTGTCAAACCTGCAAATACCAATAGTTACTGCACGTATCAGACCGATATCAAACGCATTACCAGATGTGAACGTTTATAACCGGCACGCCTACAAGCTTGGAAAGTTTTTTAAAATACGGCATTTCTTTCCAGCTTTCTGGCAATAGCAACTTCAAAATATCAACTGCACCAAGAAAAACATTAGGACAGATTCAGAGTGTAATTGGAAACGTACCAGGCATGGCTGAAACATAAACATCACCCTCTACTATACTACCATCTGTGAGCGCAAAATGCTTGACTCTCCCATCGTCGTTCACGACTATATTTTGGAGTCGGGAGTTTAAACGTACTTCGCCTCCTAGCTTACTAAAATGGTCGACTATTGGCGTGCACAACCTTTCGGGTGGATTTCCATCCAGGAAGGCCATTTTCGAGCCATGTGATTCCTACACAAGGAGCGCAGAGAAATGAGCAAGACAAACAAGTGACACTTACTTGAAGAAAGCGATTGAGAGCAATCAAAACACATTGCATGGACAATTCGTCCGGGTTGATGAAGTTCAAGGCCTTAGACATTGCAATGAAAACTTCGTCGTTAACTCTCTCCGGAACACCCTGTAATAAGAAATCGAAAAAGATGAGAGGAAAGATTAAGTAAGATAGAAACATACCTGCTTTATCATCCACTCTTTTACCGTCAGGTTGTCTTGAGCCTCAACATACTTCTGCCCTCCGACAATGGCAGGAAGCAATCCAATTGCAAAGCGGATCTTCTCTGGCCAGGTTAGCATCTCATTGTTTTTCAGAATAGCCAGCACTCCTGCATAACTAAGCTTTAGAAACAAAAAGTCCAAGGTAAATGAAAAAATCTTTAGCCTTACCATTAAATGGAGCAGGCAACTCAGGAAAATCGAATCGACTAAATTCCCCGGGCTTATCGGGCCTTGCAAAGATCATGCTGTGCTCCTTCCACTGCAGCCTATCATTGATGCCAAGTTCTCCAAACAAGTTTTGCACGTTGGGATATGCTCCGACTGGAAACGTAAGCAGGGATTAGAAACTTAAAATCGGAAGTATCAGAAACTCACAGAAAATATGAAGGCCGGTCTCATACCAATCGCCATCTTTGTCCTTCCAAGCTGCCACCTATATCGCTAGCTTCAGTCGTTAAGTTACAGCCAAAAAAGAGTTTCAAAACTACACCCGACCTTTCCACCCAAGACGTCTCTGGCTTCTAAAACAATAGGAATGTGCCCGGCATCAGCCACATACTTGGCGGTAGACAAACCAGCTAAACCTGCGAAGCAAACAAAAAAAATTAAAAAAATTACACAAGAACAAAGAAACAAAATGGAAGATCCTTCTACAGAACCACGAAAGTAATATTTACCTGCGCCGGCGATCACAATCTTAAGAGGCTCGCTCGGTCGAGGAGCATTTCTGAGCGATGCCGAGAGAGCAGCAGCCTCGAGAAAATTCACAGTAGAATCAATTTCGGGTCTAGGATAATCTTTACACACCACCTAGAACCGAAGAAACATCAAAATTGCCAAACTGTGGAAATTTTTCTCCACGTACCCTGAGTGGAGAAAATTGCTTGCGATTGCCTCTGTGTAGCCGAGCGCACGGAATCGCGACCAAATTCTCCCAATGATCGCCTCCTCTCCATCCCACAGCCGATTGAGGCTGCAGCAGCGCTCCAGGCGAGCTCATCGCGCAAGGGAGGCACTGCATTCTCGCCCCCTGGACTATAAACCCTAGAATTCCCGCGAGCTCGCGGCTCGGCTATGGCGGGGAGCAAACTTGTGCCGGAAAATCCTGGAGCATCGCAGCCGTCCAGCGAGGATCCACTCAGCGCGCGATTCCCTCCACTAAACGTCATAGCCAAACAGTGAGATTTAAACCCTTTTTAGTCAAACGAACGATCATGATAGAGCCAATCGAACGGTCAGTTTTAAATAAAAATGACGGTTATGATCAAAGATAGTCGTCACAAAAATTAGGGTTCTTATTTTGAGGGTTTCTCTGCTCGCTGGCAATGCTGCTGGGATTCTAATCGATCCAGGCGATCCGATGGAAGAGAAGCCGTCCGGCAGCGGCAGCGGCAGCGATGGCGGGATTGAGGAGCCGCTGCTCAAGGACAGTGAGGCGAAAGGAACTCACGAGGATCACGAGGATGAGACGGGTAAGGCGCCGATCGAAGAGCAGGGTTTCAGGGGCTACAACTATGGCGCCAGGCCATACAGGGACATCGCATTCGCGATCGTGTTCATCCTCGCGGCTCTAGCTACGCTTGGATTCGGCATTTTCGCAATCGTCCACCACAATTCCGATTTCCAGTGGTCGGAGCCGGCTCACTATCTTCGCAACCAGAGCCGATGCACGGTCGCCCATTCCAATCCCTCCGCGAAGCTGGATTTCCTTCTAAGTCACCCGGGCAGGATCTCGTCGTGGAGAACGCTTGCTAGCGTTGTTCTTCCGGAGAGAGTGTCCAGCAGCCACGGCTTTGCGGTGGCACTCATCTCCTCCCTCGCCGTCACTCTCGTGCTGAGCGTTCCAATCGTTCTAGCTCTCGTCTGGCTGCTCCGCCACTACACCAAAGAGATTGTTTACGTGAGCCTCCCTCTCTTCATCCTCTTCCCCGTGGCTCTCAACATCCTTTGGTTCGTGGCTTGCGCCAAAGACAGCGAGTGCCAAGACAGCGTCAGTCTCCCCGTTCGCATCTTGTTCTTCGTCTTCATCTTCGCCTTCTGTGCGATCATAGTCTGGATCATCTTCGCCAACTTTGCTCGCGTTGAGCTCACCGTGAGGGTCATCACCACGGCGTCCGAGGCTCTTTACAGGAATCTCTCGCTGTTGCTAGTGGTTCCCAGTTTGTCGCTGGTACTGCTCGTCTTCTACGTCCCCGCCGCGTTCTTCCTGGTTTTCTCTTACATGAATGGGAAGTATGTCCCCAATGCTGATTTGAGAGATCGACCTGAGCTTCCCTGCGGTAGAGGGACGAGTCGAGAGTGCTGCGAGTGGAATGTCGAGAGTTGGGTTCCCGCTTACATGACTTTGGCTGCTTTGTTCGTTGTCTGGGCGACTTGTGTAGTTGCACAAGTTAAAGTTTACACCATTAGTGGTACCATTAGTCAGTGGTACTTTGCGGAGGTTGATACGCACACGATTGGAGCTATGAGAAGATCGCTTGGGTAAGCTACGCTCTCTTTTCTTTTTTGTTGGAAGGAAAAGTTGATGGAACTTCTTTCTTTGTGCTTTCAGGCAAGCATTTAGTTCCTCGTTTGGGACTATATGCTTCTCGGGCTTGCTCTTCGCGTTTGTGCGTCTCATTCGCAATGCGGTGGACACTGCCAAGGACAGCCAGGAAGGTGAGGGTCTGGCTATGTCTTTCCTGCGCTGTTGCTACGAGTGGCTACTCCAAGCCATTGAATTTGTCACCAAGTTCACGGTCGACTTCGCTGCGATCACTGGAGAAGGCTTTTGTTCGTCCGCTGCGAGAACGTACGAGCTTTTGAAACGCAATCTTCTGTCGACGGTGTTTGTGGAGGTGATTTCCACCAGGCTCCTCGGTGGCGTGATGGTTGTAGTCTCGATCATCTACGCGGTTGCAGTAAGTCTATCGACGTTTTCCTCTGTTCGTAATTGTCTGAGTGTTTTATCCACAGGTTTGGGGTATTCTACTTGGTACTACCAGTCTCGACAGCGGTATCTACATTGTCACTGTGCTATCCGGCGCTTTGCTACTGCTGATACTCTCCATTTATATCGCGATCATGAACATCATCGTCGACACTGTTTACATCTGCTATGCAATGGACAAAGACCGAGGCGTGGTCTCCAAGCCAGAAGCTCATGACGTCTACGTTCTTCTTCCGGTATCGCAAGACGAGAGAGCCTCCTTGGCTGTTCAACAGGGCAAAGACGACTCCCCCGTCTGAGCTAAATTGGACATGTACGTATTGTGTACTATCTTGGTTTGTTCTCGCTAAAGGTTTTCAGGATTTCGCTATTGCTTTGGAGGAACGAACAAAAAGAAAAAAAAAAGGTAAGTGTCGGTAACTAGTCCTCCTCGTTGTCTAGTCGTGCTATGTACTGATCATAAAACTTTGCTGCGTTTTCCAGGTCTCCCAGCTCCGTGTAGCAGTCCGCAATCGCTCCCAGAGCCTCAGTGTATCCACTGTGCTCGCCGGAGAGATGGGCGATGGTGAGCACCATGCTATGGTGCTTTATGGCCTCTCGAAACTTCCCTTGTCTCTGGCAAGAAGCTCCTGCAAGGTACACACGAAGTTTCTCTCAGTGATTTGCTGCAAGGCCGCAGGAAGAAAAATCAAAAGAGGTGGCGGAAGGGAAGTTTACCGAGGCCTCGAGCAGCTTTCTTCTGCTCGACGCGATCGTTGAGTTCCTTGGCGAGAGCCATCGCCTTTTGGAACTCGTCAAAGGCGGCCTGTGGATTCTTCTCGCGGAGGAACCTCTTGCCGCCTCTCAAGCGATTCGTGAGCTCCTGCTTGGCGGGATCGAGCGCGGTGGCCTGTGGAAGATCTTGCGAGCGGCCCAGAGTAGCGGGGGCGTACGTGAGACTCGGCGCATACGTCTCCACCTGGTACTGTCTCCTCATCTTTGCAAAGATTTGCCGCAGCTGGCCATTGATCTTCTCCACTTCGAGCTTGCGCTGCCTGGCCAGAGTCCCTGCAAGGAAAGTGGAAATCAAGCTGGTTTTCTTCTCGAGAGCTAAAGAGTTTTTTTTTTTTCTTTCTCTTTGGATACCTCCCACTGCGGCACCAACGAGAGCCACTGCCTGAAGCACGCAGGCTATGGCGATGACAGTGTAGGCGTTGTTATCACCAAAGCTCAAGCACAGGGAAGAGGGATCATCGGCAGCAGCCAGCGCGAGGCCGGGGTTTAAATTCGCGAGGGCGAATGCCGCGAATGTGAGTGGAATTCCAATTCGCAGCTCCTGCTTGGAGAGAGATTGCTTCTTTTCTTTCGTTACCTTGCATTTTGTGGTGGCAATCCCCTCTTTGGCTCCTTTGTCCCAGCGAGGGATTGGAGAGATTGGACACAGTGCCAGGGAAGAAGCCACACTCATGACGGATAAACCCTAAATCTCTGAAGAATGTTAAAAAGGGGTAAAGTTTTTCTTTTTTTTTTAACTTTTAGTAAGACCAAAAACTAAAACTTGAAGATATTTTATTTAGTAAGATAAATCTTGAAGAACCTTTATCAGGGATCAAACAATGATTCTTCAAATATCTCACATAAGAAATGGTACAGTTTGATAAATGTGAGCTTTTAAAGTATATTTCTTGAATAAATCTTCCCCAAACTGATCGAAGACATTTGTGGGGTCTTCTTTAGAGAAATCCCAACCTGGAGCACTGTCTATCCATTCAGTATGCCAAATCAAGCTCTCCAAGTCGAGGCACACCATCCTTCTGTACCATTTATCATCAAGTATCCAACCTACAGGCAGTGCTATTCCCTTCCAAATCCCCAGACTTGAATCATATATATAATCCATCAACCCCTAGTTGATCATCAGGTAAAAATCAAAGAATTTTCTCTCTGCTCACCAAGCACTAGTCTTTTTTTGTGATTCATATATATCCACCTCAAGAATTATACCTCAACACCACAGGGATCTAGGCATACATACAAGCCTCAATCATCAAAGACAAGCACAGATATAACAAAGGCAAAGAAAGCTACATTGCAAAGGATGGAGCAGAATCTACTTCCCATCACAGGAATTGTACTCACACGAGATGAGGAAAGAGAAAGATCAGGGTGAGCTGTGTTACTGCCTAACTAACGTATGTAACGCCCAGCCAAGCCCGTTCACCTCTTCATGTCAGCGAGAGTGAGCAGAGCTTCTATAGAAAAGTGGGGAAACAAAAGCTTGCATTGAGGCATGGTGGCAATGTCTCCAGTGTGTCATTCCTGCTGCTGAAATCACCCAATTGATCATTGTTGTAAGTTAAAATCTGAAGTGAACTAAAGAACTCTGAAGAAAGATCACCCAATGAAAGAAAAGAAATAGGAAACATAGAGCAAGTGATACTACTCTTCAAGCCTTTTTTTTAGGGCAGCGATTTTTAGATTTATTGTGTTGCCTCCAGTGGCAAAACGCTTGAAAGAATGTAAAATGCTTTAAATTCTATCCAGCCAGAGCTAGAAAAAAGAGCCCAATGCAAGCAGCCCAAATTCAAAGAGTCATATAAGGAAAGCTTATGGCAGAACCGAGTAATATGTTTGTTTTTGAGCTTTTGACGCACAAGTAACAAAGTTAAATTTTCTGGTTTAGGTTACAGAAATGGGCTTTAGTTATTACCTAGTTCTAGAAAAGAGTGGACTGCCATGGATATATATGATATAAGGCTGTCCAATTGTCTTCATGGTTTGTGGCAAGAGCTATTTGCTAGGTATACTTTCATTCTCTTCATGTTGACAAAAATTATCTTTTGGATTAATAAGGTTATTGATGTGTTGAGGAGCTGGGTAAAAAATTCAAAAATGAACAGTAGGGTAGTATTCTCTCCTCCCTTGTGAAGTCAAAACTGCCTTTGCTCCAAGGCAGGAGTTCGCTCTGCAGTTTCTCCATACATTGCCTGGTTCTTGAAAGCTTTATGTTCACTTTCTTAGTAAGTTTCAATCTCGAAGCGAATGCCACCTTACAAAGTCTTCTAGCACAGAATACAATCTTAAAGTAAAAGAGAATATTACTTTATAAACGAGTGTTAATATACCTTGGAATTTCAAATGTCTTTCAAGATTAGATCCCGAAAACTTGTCGGAGATATATTGCAACATTTGGTTCTTTTTTTCTAGCTCTGGCTGGATAGAAGAGGTAATTAGTTTTTCTCCAAAGAAATGAGCTTAGCTCCAGTATCCTGGTTTTCAAACGAAGACAAAGAAAAAAGAATTTCTAGTTGACGAACAGACATACCAGCAAAGCATTCTGCCACTCTCAGCTAATTTCAAATATTATGATTTGCAATGAGGGCACACTTTCGTTTCGCTCGCGCGAAGGACTGGAGAGGATCAGCCGCAGCCGTGGGTTGAGAAAGATCCATTGGCCGTTACTGCCTAAGTATCGTAATGCCCAGCCAACCTCTTGGAGCGAGCCCAGCGGAGCTCATATAGGAATTGCCAGGAAGTGGGAAAGTTTGCGCTGGGCGATGGTTCCAAGGGTGGTAGTGTTGATACAACTTGTTCTGCATAGATTGCTTGCGGCCAGTGTGCCATTCCTGCTGGTGACAAAATCACAAATCAAGAATTTGGTTTATGAACAAAATCAAGAATGCTTTGAGTAAGAAGGAAATTCATACTAAAGTAAGTCTAGTTTTTTAAATACATTCTAGAATCTTCCTTAATAATTTATTTGAGATGATAGTGTATATATCTAGAATATGCTTAAATATTCTAGGATATTCTACAATCTAAAAGTTATTATTTATAAATATGTTTATAATTTAAAAAAATTTCTAAACACTTCTTAGCATATTCTATTTTATTCTAGATTAATCTTATGTTTATAAATTATAAATATGTTTTAATTATTAAATTCTATTTGGTCAATTAAATACTAATTAAGCAAACAAAGTGTTATTACATGCAGTAAATTATTAATTTCATTAAAATTCGTTAGTTAAATTTTAAAAACATTGACCACTTTTGAATTATTGACCCCTATTGAAGTATTGACTGTAGCTCTAACGGTGCCGCGAAGATTCAAGCTTTGAAAGTGAACCGAAACTTCCCTCTTCTTGTCTCAGGTCAGGTTCGAAACACTATAAAAACCTCATGCTTTGATATGAACAATAAACTCAAGGGAATTTGTAGCAAGCTCCACTCCTAGTTTTCTGCAGTCACTTGAAAGTTTTCTGCTAGGCTTCTCCTGCTCTGAAATGGCGATATCAAGGATGGTTTATGTGGCTGTGATCTTGGCCGTGCTCCTCCTGTTTCTTCATGGCACTGCTGCTGCCAGGCCCTTCCAGTCTGTGAGCACCATCAACACAGTGGATTCAAAACCAGCCTTGTTGCCAAGCAGAGCAAAAAAATCTCCAGCCATTTCATCAGGATCACCAGGAATTATCAATAGTAATGGAAAAGCAGGAAGAACACCACCAGCAACAAAGGAAAGAAAACCAGCATATAACAACTAAATGCATCTCAAAGGCCATGCTAAACCATAATTTTAAATCTAACACTAGCTACTGTACAATTGCCAAAAGCAGTCTCTTTTTATGCAAATAGCAATGGCCAGCTTCAAGGCCCTCGAACAAACTATAGAGAAATCTGCCATGGTTCTTTGTTGACGTAAATGTGCCGCGTAAAACTTTACCATCCTTTAATTCACTGACCATTGACCAAGACGTTGATATAATTGACCACGAGCATTGACTCACATAAACTGTGACCACAACTGTTAAAAGCAGGTGGGTATTTCTTTACTTTTTCGTTTTCATCTTAGTACGACAGTATTCACAAGCTTCGTAATGTTTTAGTCGTGGGAAGTGGAGGACAGGGCGATTTGCAAATCGTCCGCCGTTCCACACGCAAACATTCGATGAGAGCAGCCTCGTTTTGGGGCCGAGGAGCTGGAGCTGGAGCTCCTCTTGGTCTTGTTCTTGCTGCCACCGCCACCGCCACCGCCGCCGCCATAGACAGCTTCCTTCTCGTAGCAAGTCAGGAGCACGTCCCTGTAGAGGGGCTCGTGCCCGTTTAAGAAGTTGCCCATTCGCAAGCTCTCCTCCCACGTCTCGCTCACGCTCTGCGAGCTAAACAGCTTCTCCGCTACCATCTCTCGGTCCCTGTATGAGAGCAAGGGCGCCGATGATGATGCTACTCCCTGGCAAAGGAAAACAATGGTCAGCTGAGAACTTTTACAAGAACATAGCTTCGGATTTGCGTTTGTTTGTCTACCTCTGTGCAGCGAAAGATCGAACTCAGCAGCGACTCCGACGCCTCTGGTAGCTTTTGACGCAACGACGCAGCTTCCGCAACCGCATCCTCGAGTTTCTCGAACGCAGCACACAGTTGCTTTAAGTCTCGCTCCCATTCGCTAATGTGGTGCTGCGCGTCCTTGTCTAGAAAACAAAACAGAGAACACTGAGCTGGTCTAGTGGAAACATTCATAAGAAGACTCTACCTGGGATGGAAAGGCTTCCGAGAGGTGCTAAGGCCGCTGCCATTATCGCGTAGAACTCGTCAAAACGTTCAACCACAGGCTGGAGTTTGCATCCGGGAGTTCTCCACAGCACGTCCGTGGCAGCGACGAAAGCAGTGGATACAATATGTGCTAAAAGCTGATGAGGCTTCAGCGTTTCAAGGTAATGAAGAACCTGAAGAAACAGAAAAACTGTGGGTAAAAAGCTCAAAAGCGAACGGTAAGATAGTTACCTTCTCTCCCTCCCTTGTGAAGTCAAAAATTGGCCTTTGCTCCGACGCAGGAGTTGGCTCTGCAGTCTCCCATATTTGCGCCCATACATTACCCGGTTCTCCCATTCGTCTCGAAAGCTTTCCTTTAGCTTTCTTAGTCTTTGAATCCGAGCCGTCGTCGTCAATCCAATCTCGAGGAGAGTGCCACCTTACAAAGTCTTCTAGCACAGCACCTGGATTTGCCGCCTTAAAAGCAGCCATATCTGATCATTCACAATACAATGAGAATGCAGTCTGCAACAAAAAAGAGCAAACACACCTGAAGCTAGAATATCACTTTGTAAGCGAATTCGGGCAGCTTTACCCTGTGTGAGTTCCAACCTGAGCACTTGAAACACTAAAACTTCATTATACTTACACTAGGAGAGTTCTCTAGAGCTACCAGTGCGTGTTCCCGTTCCTCTAACATGTCCTCAGTCATAATTGGCGGAGTCTGGCAGCAGAAAATAACATAAGTTTCTGGAAAACAACGTGTGTGGCACTTACCTGTGTCATAGGCACATGGAGAGGCTTATTCGAGCTTGACAAAACTAAATTGCCAAACGGTCCCGCTGAGCCTTTCCTGTGTTCGTTATTAAAGAACAAGTCTATATTCAGGTTGTCATCTACGCTGGATAACTTGGTCTTTTTTGAGCTCGAGGATAGCTCTGCATCATTACTTCCCGTCTCCTACAATGCAATTGCGTTAGAGAGACATTGTTCAAGGATGTGCTGACACAGCCTCACCTTTCTAGCTGATGTTTCTCCCTTAGCGCCATCAGAAGCTTTTCTTAGTTTGATACACGTTGCGAGCTAAATGTTAAGGACAACATTAACACTTGGAAGAAAAAAATTCATGAGCTTACCATCTGCAGCTTCTGTTGGCTTAAGCACGTCGAGAAATCCGGAGTTTCGTCAGCTAAAGTTCTTGGCAACAGTTGCCGCTCCTCCCAACACCAATTCACTTCTCGTAAAAACTCAATCCAGAGTTGAGCAATAGCTCGGATGTTGCAATCGCCAAACCATAACACATGTAGACAAAAACGACCAAACAGCGAATCCGGTGGTGCTGCTTTGATCATACGAGCACTTTCATTGGCGTATCCAAAAGCCTTAGGCGCTGGTATAAGACCAAAAAAGGTTTTCAGAAAGTCGCTTTCAAACTGTAAGATCTACCTTGGAAAAATATGTCTTTCAAAATTCGATCTAGAACAGTAGTCGGAGGTACCTTGCAAGACTGTATATTCTTTTCTAGCTCAGGCTTAGTCACTGGATAGAGGGTAATTAGCTTTTTCTCCATACAGCTGGTAGAAAAAAACGAGCTTACCATTTACAAAATCTTCCATAAATTCCGTTTCTTTCGAGAAAACAAATGCCTGAACTAGTCGTCTCAATCTCCCAGTGAAACCAGATGCTTCATCTCCATTCTCGTGTCTGTAACGTGGATTTCAGAGAAGTCAACTCGTTTGTAAGTCTCACGTACCGAGTAAGAAGCGGTCTTAGCATCCAGCGGTCTGCATCGAATGTAGAAGCATTCTCAAACTCCGCCATCTCGAAAGAGTTCGACACATACCTGCTTCTCCAAACAGCAATCAGCTCGAAACCTGCATAGAAGACACCAAATCAGAGCGACAGCGATGACCAAAAGTTACATGCCTTTTATAGGATCTTCCACGGAGTGCCACTCGGCCCACTGAAAGTTATCATCCCACAGGGATGTGTCGACCATTTCACTGTCTTGGCCGTCTCCTTGTTCTCCTGCGAGTAGCCCGTGTTCGAATAAATAATGCGAAGTTGCATATGTTAGTCTCATGGTGAATCCCAGCCTCGGTACGTCTTCTGCAGCACCCTTCAATAATCAACGCTACAGAAGATGAAAAACTTGAATTGAAACACTAAACATGCGCAAAAGCAAGCATACCAGTTTGGACATGAACAAGTCGTACAGTCCCTCCAGGTGCATTAGCTTTATTGGTACCTGTCTCCCAATCCTGTCAGCTTCAAATTTTATCGACGAGAGGCCTTCCAAGCTTTCGATTCCCATGTACGCTTTCCGGGTTGGATCGTGCACAGGTACAAAAACAGGCCACGAGCTGAAAACACAGAGCATAATCAACCGAACGAACAACAAAAAGTAAAGAGCGACAGACCTTCCACAGTTTGATAATGCAATCGAGACTGTGCTCAGCAGCATGGTTGCCTCCGGAGCATCAAGAAGAACGCCACTCAAACTGACCGGCGCGATCAGCTGGAAAAAAAAGCAACCAAGGAATGAAGTTTCAATGCGTGAAAACACAAACTCACCACAAAATCGTGCACTCCAAACCAGAGCTGCAAATGATGTAAGCCCTCTTGCCAGTCTTCCGCTCCATGTCTACTACTTCTTTCACCGAAGAAGAACTCGAGGCGATAGTTTTTCTGTCCCTGTGAAACTTCCGTGTGCACAGAGTATAAATCCAGAAGATCCTCCACACGTTTAGCTCCAGCATCCTGGTTTTCATACGAAGTAAAAGGGAAAAAATTCCAGTTTCAGCGACGAAATTCCTACCAGCAATGCATTCTTTCCAGCGTTCTGCCACTCCAGGCACGCCGACTCCACAGCTGCGATGAATCTACACGCACACAGCGCAATCATCAACAGCCCTACAAGAATCCTCGACCAAACCTCTCCCACGACGACGACACAGTGAAGTCCTTGAATCCGTCGAGCTAATCGCAAATAATGTGAGCACTTCGGTACGATCAAGCACACGCATACCTCCTCCGCGTCCTCCATTTCTGTGCGCCCTAGCTGCCCTAAAAGTAAAATAGTTTAAGGAATTTCGCTAGAACCCTAAATCGCCTGCCACGTGGCATACATTCCCCTATATATTTAAACGAAAGAGCCCGTATAATAATGGCATATACTGGCGTCACTTATTCTGGGCATATGCCAAAATCTAACGGCTGAGATTAAACAATGGAGAGCTGTGACTTTTGGTATCATAAAAACTTTCAATTGTCTTTTAGGGCGCGTGACCACGAGGAGAGAGCGTCGATCATCGCTTGTGGGAAGCTACTCTCTCTCTCTCTCTCTCTCTCTCTCTCTCTGCCTCTGTGTGTGTGTGTGTGTTTGATGCGGTCTTCATTGCAGAGCACCTCAGAGCTACAGTCAGCTGTACGTGAAGATCTGAAGCTGCTACCGATTGAAAAGCTCAGGAAACCGTTGTCAATGGCCACGCGCCGGAAAAAATGACAGTCTTTTTTCGAGACTCTCAAGCCCCTATTTGTTCCAGGTTCTCGAGGCTGGAACCACGCCTAGCATCAAGGTTTTTCACTCTCTTGCTTTTTGCTAATCTCTTTCGAGGCTTAAAGTTCCTGTTTGTTCCAGGTCTGCCTCTGTGTGTGTGTGTGTTTGATGCGGTCTTCATTGCAGAGCACCTCAGAGCTACAGTCAGCTGTACGTGAAGATCTGAAGCTGCTACCGCTTGAAAAGCTCAGGAAACCGTTGTCAATGGCCACGCGCCGGAAAAAATGACAGTCTTTTTTCGAGACTCTCAAGCCCCTATTTGTTCCAGGTTCTCGAGGCTGGAACCACGCCTAGAATCAAGGTTTTTCACTCTCTTGCTTTTTGCTAATCTCTTTCGAGGTTTAAAGTGCCTGTTTGTTCCAGGTGCTCGAGGCTGGAACCAAGAGAAAAAAAAGAAATTTTCGTCCCTGTACTTCTCCTCGGGACAGCCACAGCTCCACGGCCGTCGGGTCTAAGCTCTATTTTTTTCGAGTCTCTCAAGCCCCTATTTGTTCCACGTTCTCGAGGCTGGAACCACGACTAGAATCAAGGTTTTTCACTCTCTTGCTTTTTGCTAATCTCTTTCGAGGCTTAAAGTGCCTGTTTGTTCCAGGTGCTCGAGGCTGGAACCAAGAGAAAAAAAAGAAATTTTCGCCCCTGTACTTCTCCTCGGGACAGCCACAGCTCCACGGCCGTCGGGTCTAAGCTCTATTTTTTTCGAGTCTCTCAAGTCCCTGTTTGTTCCAGGTTCTCGAGGCTGGAACCACGACTAGAATCAAGGTTTTTCACTCTCTTGCTTTTTGCTAATCTCTTTCGAGGCTTAAAGTGCCTGTTTGTTCCAGGTGCTCGAGGCTGGAACCAAGAGAAAAAAAAGAAATTTTCGTCCCTGTACTTCTCCTCGGGACAGCCACAGCTCCACGGCCGTCGGGTCTAAGCTCTATTTTTTTCGAGTCTCTCAAGTCCCTGTTTGTTCCAGGTTCTCGAGGCTGGAACCACGACTAGAATCAAGGTTTTTCACTCTCTTGCTTTTTGCTATTCTCTTTCGAGGCTTAAAGTGCCTGTTTGTTCCAGGTCTGCCTCTGTGTGTGTGTGTTTGATGCGGTCTTCATTGCAGAGCACCTCAGAGCTACAGTCAGCTGTACGTGAAGATCTGAAGCTGCTACCGATTGAAAAGCTCAGAGACTCTCAAGTCCCTCTTTTGCAGAGTGGGTGCTAATACATGGTCCCTACTTTACACTCCTATAACGCAAAAGCTACAGGCTCAAAGAGGGGTATAAACTGGTGAAGTGCAATGATTTCCCTCCTCGGAAACGGTAGTGTGGTTGCTCTAGGATCTGACTGGTCTGTAAGCCTGTCAAATACTTTTTCTTCGGCGTTACATGAATGGTTTGTCTCAAGGTGGTAGCAGTGAATCCACTTGGAGGAATCCGCACAGCCGTGGAGAGAACACTTCAGGCTGGAGTCATCCCGAGGAAAGGATTTCTGCATGGGACGTAGTGGCAGGGTAAGAGATAACAGATGAGAAACTGAAATGCAGTTTTTGTTTTTGGATTCACAGGTACACATCCTCGGCTGTGTATGCAGCTGCATTGGAGGATTTGGTTGGGTCGCTGACGCCAGGAAATTTTGCTGACTTTGTGGTGTTGTCCGAGTCTCCTTTTGGACAGGGCACGGGCATTTTTCCTCCAGTGGTTGTGTTCGTTGGTGGAAGTTTTGCCTTCCCTTCTTAAGGCGTTATTCCATAATTATTTGGTCTTTTAAATATAGCATATTTGCGAGAAGATTGGTGAGGAGAAAGCAGCCAGAATCATCAAGCAGCTGGTAAAGACCTTCAAAGGGCGTGGTTCACCAGAATCTCAAGCTCGACAACATTCTTTCCAAGCTAAACATGCATGACAAGTGGTGATCAGCACCTTTAGGAGATATCACAACAGCAAAGTACATGGCAGCTGAGGTGGTGGAGAACAAGGATTGGAGCTCTACATGGCAGCCATCGAAATGTGGGGGCTAGGAGCAATTTTATACAAGACGCTGGGAAAGGGAAGATACCAGCCAATGGAAGCATTTGATCTCGTGTGACAGGGGGCGACCTCTGTTTCGGATCCACGGCCAACATCTTAGAAAGGAGATCCTCCGCTGCAAACAAGCAAGGACCAATCAGGTTCAGGTTCGATCAGGTTCTGCAACACCCATGGATTTGTCAAAAATTGCAGCATTAAGACCGACAAGCTGTGAAGGAGTGGTGTGAAAAGGAGTGCTCCCAGCCTTGAGAACAACTTGGGCATGAAGAAAGTTCGAGTGGCTTAAAAGAAAATGCCAGCAGTAAGTTCCTATTTCCTTTTCACCATTACTAACTTCATTTGCTTGCGTTTTTCTTTTTTGTATTCTCCGGACATCAACATCTCTTATGTCTATGGCTGGAAAACATTTTCAGTGGCTGCCGAGAACAACTGCAGAATGAAAACAAGTTGGAACGAAAAGGAAAACGAGGGAGTTGAAATGTAAAGAAAGAATTGTAAAACGTTTATTGATATATAAATAAAGATCAAAGTTGAATCGAGATCTTTTGCCAATCATCCAATATATTTAAACGAAAGAGCCTCATTGATCATTGCAGTAGGTGGCCCTAATTATTTTAATCTATATATATAAATTTAATATAATATTGGAAGTTTCAAACCAAATAATGAAAAATATGCAGCTTATTCACAATGAAATATTTTAGATACTGCTCAAGCAACGGAGATAAAAATCAAAAAACAAACACAATTCTAAATGTAATGAGCAACTAATGGGTGGTCTTGATAAATTATTAAAAGAGATAAATCCCTATGCTAATGCATTCACAATATTGTAAGAAATAGAGAATGAAGTGTTAAAATTAACAAATTTTCAAGGAGGCATAAGTGATATTGTAATACATATAAAAGGCAATTAGACAACTGATCCAAGATAATATAATGCACTAGGTTCAAATGATTTTAAACATTTAGTTGTACAAAGATGGTATTCATTGATGAATTTCTTTATTATGTCTACTATGTACAATATATTTAAAACAAAAAATATGTTCAATATGTTTAAACATGTATTATCAAAATCAATCATATACTCTTTCTTCTATAGAATAAAAACTTTATAGAACAAAGAGTATCTGATTAATTCAATGCTACATTATTAAAATTAAACATAATTTCTTTTACAAAGATGGTATATAGTACACACAATAAAAGATATAATATAAAGTTAAAAGTAAATAAAGTAGTGACTATAGAAATGATATATTTTATAACTTAAAATAGAAGAGTTGAATAGCTCCAGCTATTATATCTTGTAAATAAGTTATACTTTTATCATAATCTTATGATTTTTAACTTTATGATATTGCACAAATATGAGACTATATCTGAGCTAATAGACAACTTAATATGAGTAGATTCATTGATGAATGTGTAATAAGTCTGTTATTTACACTAATAATTTGTGCATTGATACATGGAAAATTTCAATCATGTTGAATCTACATACTGTGCCATGAAAAAACTTTCCCGGATTTTGTACATATTAAAGAGCGCTCTACATTTCGCTGGTGCTGCTGTTGTTGTCACATATGCAACCAGGAAACAGGTTGTCAAAATATTAAATAGTCTTCGTGCTTTGGGATGGGAGCGGGAACTCTTAGAGCTGGGCCTGTCCTCACTTTGTGCAGCATTTTCACTTGAAACACAAATTCATCCCAAGATATATTCCCAGCTCCATAGCTATCAATGAGCCGAATAAGCTTTCGCCTGGAGGAAAGTGGAACGAAAGTTAGAGAATTGCCATCATGTGTGAACATGAAGACAGCCACTGCGTAATCCACAGCCGAGAGCCTGTTTTGGTACCTGGCGAGCGTTGAAAGCTCCTCATAAATTGCCAATGTTGAATGCGAGTACACACCTGGAAAGTTCTTCTTCAGTGACCTATCTATGTGAAATTGGTGATAGTCTGTCTACTACTGGCAATTCCTGTCATATGATTTCTTGTGTTCTTGTAACTACTGTTAGTAGCACAGTGAGACAAAATTAAAAAAAAAACAAAGAAAAAATAAAAAATGGGTTTAATATCAGAGAATGAAAATGATAAATGTGAGCAACATTCTTGGTAAGATGGAAAAACAATGCATACTTTGTAAGGCCCTTTTTTTTATGGTGGAAAATGTTTTCAATTGTAATTGTGACAGGAGAATAGCAACTGAAAAATTACATCCTTTTCCATGCTTTCTCCAAAGACTATTAATTTTAAAGATCTAATACAAAATTATAGTAGTGCAGCATCAATGGGTGCAAACATTGAAGAGATTGCAGTAGGTGGCCGTAATTATTTTAAGATATATGAACAAATTTAACATAATATTGGAAGTTTCAAACTAAATAATGAAAAATATTCACAATTATATATTTTAGATACCTCTCGAGCAATACAAATAAAAATGAAAAACAAACACAATTCTAAATGCAATGAGCAACTAATGGGTGATCTTGATAAATAATTAAAAGAGATAAATCCCTATGCTAATGCATTCACAATGTTGTCGAAAATAGAGAATCAAGTGTTAAATTCAACAAAAATTCAAGGAGGTTTAATATATATATATAAAGCAATTAGATAACTGATCCAAGATGATACAATGCACCAGGTTCAAATGACCACTTCTATGATTGAGACAACATTAGTACATAGACCATATAAAGAAATTTAATTATATTATATTAAACCTATTTATATACCATTCATGAATTTTCTGATATATTATAGTTCTAGCCTAAAGAAAATATTATATATCATCAAACCCTACTCTACCCCTTACCATTCATTTATCATCATAAAATTTCATCATTCATAACAGTGTTATAAAGCCTTAATTTTAAATCTAAATACATGAATATAGGGAGATAATAATCTTATTTCAGATTTATAAAAATAAATACAGAAATAATGTTTATGATATATAATAGAATAATTTATATTTTAAATATTACTCTCAAAATGCATGAATATAAATATTAGGTAAAAAGGGAATATCAATGGTAAATATGTGAAATATTAAAAGTTTTTAAAAGAAAATATAACACATAAAGCTAACATCTTTCACTTATTATCATGCAATTCCAAAACTTTCAGTCTGAAATGAAGAAAAGAGAAACTCCATAACAATTTTTATATTTTTAAAATTTAAAAAATGTGTGCACTTTAGGTGAGTTTTTAAATATATATTAAATAAATTTTTAACATTATCGTATTTGAGTGGAATTATGTAATGCATACTTTATTAAGATAAAAAATTATAGAGAATAATAAATCATCAAATGATAATAATTTTATCAATTATATAGATATTTTTAAAAGAAAATAAAAAAGTAGTTATTAAACAAATGACTCATCTAGCCATGGGATCCCACAATGAGAAATTTGATTTATAGAAATCCAAGACTTCTTTCAATAATCAGAATTTTAAATATGATATATTGTGCTGAGTTATATTTATTATGTTATGATGTGTGTTGGTGATAGAATCAATTGTAGAAGAGATTTTTAATATAAAGATTATGTTATGTTTAACTATATATCTTATAATTATGATTATGTTAAAAAGTACAATTACGCTTACAACTCTTTGAAATTATTAAAATATCAGAAATAAACACAATGCTCCCAGCGTAGCTGGGACTTTTGCTAGTACTCCCTTATTTAAACGTGCTATTGGCATATGGCATCCGGCGTCTTTTATTCCATTTTTAGAATATTATTTATGAATATGCTTATAATCTAACGGTTCAAATTCAAAAACTTCAAATAGACAGCATAGATCAAGTGCCAAAGGGGTGGCAACTCTTTCTCTCTTGCTCTCTCTCTCTCTCTCTCTCTCTCTCTCTTTCTCTCTCTCTCTCTTGCTCTTGCTCTCTCTCTCTCTCTCTCTCTCTCTCTCTGTGTGTGTCACAACTTGGCTGCGGGACTCTCCTTCCATGCTATAAGTTGGTATATGGAAGGTAAGCTTTTCTGGATTCCACTTCAGCCTCCATTGTTTGTTCTTGTAGATGCAAGAATTGCCTGCGATGTCTTCAAATTCCAATGCCCTGGATTGAGCTGGCCATTGCGTACTATTCTTCTGTCAAAAGGAACATCCTAGAGAGGCGAGAACTGGCTGGTTTGCATGTGGTCAACAAGCTCAGCGCTCCATACCAGAGCACTGACGAGCATCTTGCAGAACCTTTTTATTTGCCAAGGACAGTGAGTTGCATATGCCAAGATTGAAAAGAGCCAGGTGATACGTTCACCATCAGCAGCTGATCAGGTTTAGGAGGTAAGTAACTCTCCTCAAGTGTGTTTGACAGGCTGTTTGTTTCCTTGGTCGTTTCAATAAAAAAGAAAGTGGACAATTGCGGGAAGAGGCTCTCCTTGGGTTCCATGAGAAAGCTCTGGAAATTAGCAGGTAACTCCTCAGGTTTTGTGTTCTTTCGGGTGATCTGATCTTGTGTCATGCGACTCAGGCCAGGAAGCACCCGGCACTGGCCAATGCAGTGGGTCAGCAATTAGAATTTATCTGCTTGACCCAGGGGGAAGGACTGGTAATTTTATTTCATTTTTTATTTGTTCTTGCCTTGGTGAAAAGCTTAGTTTCAGTTGCTCAATCCTTGACGTGATTCCATCTGAATAGCATACCAATTTTCTTATGTGCCAGAACGTAGCTGGTTCAAACTGTTCTCAGCTGTGGTGAGTTGCTGATTCAATCTTTCAAAGTAACAGTAAAACCATATGATGAACAGAATGTGGTAGAAGTTGCAAAATCCTGCAATCTCTTTAGGCGAGAGCTGGACGGAAATTGGGCTTGCTGGCCTTGGTGGCAGTGAAACCTTGGCGGCGCCAATGATAAAACTACTGGACGAGGCCTTTTGTTGTCCTCCTCTTGTGAGTATGCCAGGCCAGCAAGGGAACGCTTGGATTCACTTGCAAACACAAGTACAGAACTCCAACATTCGTTCTTGCTTCCTCTTGGTATTGCTCTCATGTTTTCCATTGCTTTCACTTATGCTTTTTTTTATTAGTGTGGCTTTGTAATGGAGACGGTCCTTCTCAGTCTGAATAACACCAATGATATTTGTCATTCATGAAGAAAGTAGCATTTATCTCGACAAACATCGTTACTTTTGAGCTGAGTCCCAGTCCGAGTGAAGATGGCAGCGATGATCCAGCAGCAATTCTATAATGCAAGCAGCCTGATCGAGGTGGGGCCTCTAGGATTGATGTTGGCATGGACACTTTTTCTGTGTCACCGAGCTCACCAGGTATGTGTGCCTTTACATTCTCAACTCCTTTCATTTGCTCACTTTGTGTATGTTTCAGAGAGAAAGATGACAAGTCATGTTTTTCTCGATCAAATGAGTGAGGTAAGAGAGGTCTCTTCCCTTTTGTGCCATTGTAAACTACACATCCAGTCTTGTGATTATTTTTACAAACTGCTGTGGCATTCAAGCTAATGGCTCACAATCAATACAACTATTCTTTTTATTGTTATTGACTCTGATATCTTTGTGGCACTTTTCTTTCTCATTGATGTGGATCACTTACTGATGTTTGATGTTTCTGTAGGAGAAAAGATGGATCGGAAAATGAAGATGTAAAAATGTGAAAATGAAGTAATCTCAGCACATAATAGTGAGGATTGCAGGTTTAATCAACCTTAAACTCATGACACTGTGTCCAGGTAATTTATGGTACAGTAGAATATGTCGAATTCTAGAAAAAGTAGTTGTTCTTATTTCCAATGAATGAGCTTTTGGAGGTGCTTGTGTGTTTTACAGCCTGGTTTTCCTATTGCAGGTCTCTCTTCTTATTCCCAGGAGTGGCAGAAAGGCTGGGATTTATTTATTTTGGTTCTTTTGATTGGAAACTACTGAGATTCAGTGTTGAGCTCTAATAATGAAAGGCAGAGAATTTATGGTTGCCATATTATTGCAGTGGGGATACAATCCTGAAATTTTGTGTTTACAGTTTTGGAGCCGATCAAAATATCCAGTATTTGCTTGAAATTTCCCAACGAGGAGTGCACTGCCAATACAGCAGTGGTGCTCTCGAGTTATCGTCACTGGAGCCACTAATATGAACGTGACTGGCTGCTCAATTAATCAGACGCCATAGTTGAGTGCCAACACTGTACCATTATGGGGTTCTTCCTCCTCTATCACTGGAAAGCAACATGGCAGTGACTGCTTTGCCGACATTCTCGAGATTTTTACACAAGTGGTACTATGAGCCGGTGCTAAAGCCAGGACAGCCTCCACCTCCACCGGGTCCGCTTGGATGGCCCGTCTTTATCAACATGGCTGCTTTTCTCAGAGCCTTCAAGTCTGGATTACCATACTCTTTCATGGGTCACTTCTTGGTTTCAGGTATAATCGAGTGGGTTTTACAAGGCATTTCTGTTCTAGCAGCCCACCGTCCTGGTTGCCACACCAGAGGCATGCAAATTCGTGCTCTCCAAAGACAGCTTTGAGACAGGATGGCCAAAGAGCGCTGTTGTGCTCATTGGACGAAATCTGTTTGCGAGATTAACTGAAGAGAGCTACTTGAAGCTCCAGAAGCTTACTGAGTCACTGTGAACAATCCCAAAGCTCTTAAGCAGTACGTGCCCCTACAACAGCATGCCTTGCAAGGTGGCCTACGGAGCATAAGATTGTTCTTCTTACCGAGATGAGAAGGGTAAGTGATGTTTACTTCCTCTCTGTCTTATTTTCTCGTTGATACTGGTTTTTTCTGATATGACAGTTCACGTATCTAACTGTCCTCTACATTTTATATAGGAAAGACTCCAGTCTCGATGTGGATGACATTTTCTCCTTGTACTACATTGTCAACCAAGGCATTCAGGCTTTCCCCATCAACTTCCCCAACACTGCCTATAACAAAGCCTTGAAGGTAAAAGCCATATGCATTGTCTTACATAGTTTTGTGATGTTTTCCCATTCTCAGGCCAGGTGAAAGGTCATCAAGCTTATCCAGGACCTGATCAACCAGCAAAGAGCTTCTAGAAAGACACAGGAAACAAGCATTCTTTTGTTGCTCATGGATGAGCTGGATGACAAAGGAGAGTCTCTGGAAGCGCTGAAATAATAGATATGCTCAACATGTACATAAACGCTGGTCACAACTCGATGGCTGATGGTTTTCTAAAGCAAAATCCTGATGTGCTCGAGAAACTGAAGATAAACATTTACAATTTCATACAAACTTTCCTTCATACAATCTTTCTTCTTTAGGCCACATCCAGACTATTCTGTAAAAGTTTCAAACTTCTGTAATTATAAAAGAAAAAAGTATTCTACTGAATTGTACCTCATACAAGATGATATCCTATGTATTCTCATGCCTCCATTATTCTAATTCACCCCTGTCACTTCTGTATTAAGGAAATGCTATTTATGAAAACTTTGCATTTATGTTTACCCTTTGCTCCAATGGACCTAACAAAGACATGTTCAAGACAGATGCAAACTGGCAGGTATTCTTAAAGAACCATAGAACTGCACATCATCTCTTTAAGGGAAAGTTATGAGGTGCTTGTAAGGCTCTAAAGTGTTAACCTCCTCTGGATATCTTTCAATAACAGAAAAAAACTTTTAAAACATGAATGGTACTTTTTCGCTGCTTCTTTCATGTTTTGTGGTAGTCAAGTTACAACTTCTGGAATTCTACGAGCAGCATCTGAGGAATGTCTAGGGAATGAGAAACTGTAAGGTGTAGCATGATATTTTCTTGCTCTAATAAATAGTTAAATAGAAGCTGCCTGTTGTAGCCTTTCTGGCTTTTCTTGACTACAAACCAATGCTTACAAGGTCAGAATGACACAAGCAGATATTCATAAAGATGTATTGTATTTTGCTATTTAGAGAAATCTTTGGAGATGTATATATTCCAAACATGCAATTCTTAAGAACATCTCAAAAATATCATTATTTTTGTAGAAAACTCTCCTCTTGAAGACTTAAGAAAATTATTCTCACTTATAAAAATCCTCAACATATATCAAACTTAAAATTAATGTAAATCAAAGCTATATATGTGAATTTTAAGTTTTTTTAAGAAATTCATTTAAGAAATACTTTAAAGTATATATTATATGTTAATAATAATATTATGTTATACTTTAAAAAGTAAAAAATGTCATTGTATTATTCTTGTATATTGTAATATGCCAGATCTAAGTTTATTTATTTATTTTTATGTTCTTTATAATGAACATATCAAGAATAAAATTTAGAGAATGAATCATTTGAAACTTTATTCACAAATGTAATGTTGAAACAACAATACATATTATTTTAAAATAAAATAAAATTAAAATGAAATTCAATTTTAATATATTTAGAGAATATTATTATATTATATTAAATATAGTACTAAAAATAAAAATATTATTATGTAAATATGAATGTGCTAGATGTAAGTTTATAATAAAATTATTAATATTTCTTATAATCTAAGTTTGTATATAATAATGTTCTTCTTTAGATAATTGCTGAATAGTAAGCATTTTTTAATAATCTAATAGTAATTTTATTTAAATTTTACTTTTTGAGATTTTTAGCTATATATGATTTTAAATCCTTCAGTAAGAGACAATCTTGCAGAATTTTTTTCACATTTTTAAAGTTCCTTAGAAATTTTGAAATTATAACTTCTAGCATGATATTACCTAAATATAATCCTAATGAACTGTAGTTTATAATTTTCAACTTTAAGGGTTACAATCTAGATATTTAATTTTAGAGTTGCTCTGCTAATTTTTAATCTAAATCACTTTTCATGAGAATTTCATATAGACCAGTCTTTTTAATATTTAAAATTTTATTTCTATTAAATTTCTTTCTTCTTATTCTAAGTTTTTCTTTCTCAAATATTTTTCTCTTCATTATTTAATTTTTGTAGTAGTTATCTTATATATTATAACTTACAAAATGTGTTATATACTCTTGATCTATTAGTAACTTATATTCTGGTTAGAAAGGTTTTACACATGTATTAATATTTTTTATAAAATATATAATATAAATATTTAATAAAATAGATTTTCTAT
>NW_003314353.1:534370-536158 GCF_000143415.4 Selaginella moellendorffii
AAAGAGGTGTAGAAGTTCAGAACCTTGTGGAGCAGCCATCAAGAGGAGCCGTATACCCAGGCCAAAGTTTGCACTTGAAGGTGGCTGGTGTGAAGTTGGTGAAGAGACGAGGAAGTGTGTTTCTCAGGTTTTGGTGGGACAGAGGCAAGCTGGTTTCATCCTTTGTAGCTCTGTAGGAGTAGAGGAAGTAAGTAGTAAAGCAGCAAAACTGAAAGCCGTCCAAGAGAAGTCGTGGCTGTTTCAAGTCGGATGTTTAAAGTTTCGAGAAGAGGCGTTTGTGCAACTGATCTCGGGAAGAAGCTGGTCAAATTCAGATCACAAGACTTTGAGGAAGCAGCTCAAACTTATGAAGAGGAGGAAGAGGAGGAGGAACCGCATGAGGGAACAGCTACCCACGATGCAGCAATGGAGCAGTGACTGCGGGACGCAGCACAAGGCAGTCGTGGGAGAGTGGAGAAGGGAGAAAAAGACAAGCTCGAGGATTCAAGCTTAGGAAAGTAAACTTGAGAGGTTCAAGGTTAGGACTGTATTCCTAACCTTGACGTGAGCAGTAGCGACTATAAAAGTAGGACTTAGAATGTTTTTAGACTTATCCCTAATACAAAATACATTGCAATACATCGTCATTCTGCCTATCTCTTTGGCTATTCACAGCAATGTCTTACTTACCCACCGCCTTCAAGGGATCAAAGGCATGGGACTAGCACCTTCAAGCACATGTTCACAGTCTCTATTTGGCTTCAGAATAAAATAAAACAATAGTTATTAGCTGAAATAATAACATAAAGTTATAAATTATAGAGTTTCATAAAAATTATATTATATTAAAAATATTCGTAAGAACATATTCTATGATGATTGTGAATTTGTAACGAAAGAAGAGATATTTAAGAGTACATTAAACAATTTTTATATATACTAAATCAATAAAAAAATAAAACAAAAAATCAAATAGTTATATCTGAAAATAAATATTTAAAAAATAAAAAATAATTATGATTTTAGGTGAATTGTCAGTGAGAGTAAATTTAAAGAATAAAAAACAATATTTTATTATCTTCTGCATAATATTATATAGCTTTCTTTAATATTTCTAATAGAAATTTTACAAGTGATTTAAAAGTTAAATTAATCAGCTTTAAACTTACAATTTTATATTATAGATTACAACTATAAATTAAGCTACATGAATAAAATAATTTAATTTATGGATATATGTAATTATGGTTCTATCGTTTCATGAAAATAAATTAGTCACTTTTAATAAAAGAATATATATAAAACACAAACCCAAAATATGAATAAAATGAAGAACATATGTTTCAAATTATTAGCTTGGATGGATCATTAGTAAGTTGTAGTAAAAATTATATGCTCTGTTGAAGAAGTCTCATTCTTGAAGTGTATTCTTGATGTTCCTACTGTTTGACCTTGGAAACAAAAGAAATCCACAAGAAAGTCCCATAGGATTTACTAGGCTAACGTATTTGCATGATAGGGTTTTCAAGAAGATATTTAACTTTGGGCATCTAGGAAGTCATGTCACTAACTTGAGTGATGGGTAAAATAAGAAATCAAAACTCAAATACTTACAGTTTTTTTTAAATTTCTCAAGGATATTTTTCTCATATGAAGTTCCCTTACTTTACTTTAATCTAGCCCCTATTTCAAAAAATATATTCTTGGTAACAGTTTTTCAATTTGGCTTTACTTGCTAGAATTAAGCTTAATAGTTGATAAACTACTTTGGAAAGGTATTCTTTTTTACTAATGTGAACCTATGATAGA
>NW_003314353.1:536506-623676 GCF_000143415.4 Selaginella moellendorffii
ACTTCATGGACAATTCAAAAATATGATATAGGGGATTGTCTTGATATATAAAACTTAGTCAACACAGTTTCCCATGATAAATTATTTCAATAGCTACAACAAATTAACACACCATTAGTTGTCATTGAATAAATATATGTTATTATTCTTGCAGACTATCAAGGAGTTAAATAGATTGAATGCACTATTTGCATTAAATAAGGATGTCCATTGTGTTTAGCTTATACATGAATGCCCTTGAGAGTTTAATGTGGCATTAAAGCTTTTTGGAAATCCATATAACTGACCACTTCATTCTCACAATAAAATCTGTGGAACGTAGTCTGCATTATAGTTAGATCAATTAGGGTCAAAATTTTCCATGAACTTGTTATTCCTTGTGATCATCAAGGTATGCAGCACACAGCAAGACATGATGTTGTTCGCAAGGATGCCTAGATGTCCTCTAAATCCCTTCTAACCAAGCAATTTCCATTGCCTTTTTAAAATTCCAAAAGATTGCTTGACAACAATCCTCATAGAAGAATGAAGAAAGTTGTATTGCTCTTTGCCATGAAACTTGTTTGGATATAAGACCAAAACCAGTAAAGCACACTCTTATCCTCTGTCAGCAATGATATACAATGGAATGTCCCCAAACTCTATGTGGTACACTGGACCACATAAACACTTCTTCTTTATCTATGCCTTCTTCAAACCACTAGAATTCCAAACTTGTCTATCTGGAACACTACCTACTATCCCTATTGTTATGTAAAGGAATGAAGTCTTACTGTCTACCACAACTTGAACTACCATTGAGTAGTACTTTTTTGCCCTAGCATACCAATCTATTGCATCCTCTGATCCTAGGAGCTTGATTGCCATATGAGTGCAATCCATTGCACCACAACAATTTGGGAATCCATGCAATCTCTGAAATCATGCTATAAATTCATTTATTCCCTCCTCATCTGCCAATGGATCATTAGTCCTTCATGCTCAAGCAATGAATACCTAAATCAGCATAGACAAGCTTGAGTGCATGAAGCCACTCTAAATGCATCACCAATTATTTGCCATGTATCCCCGAATGCCAAGCGTTTCAAAGCAATAGCTACTTGCTTTGAAATAGCTAAGTGCTACTTTGGTATTTCTGCCAAACCTGGAGGAGGCCTCCTGGCCAATTTTGGAGCAAGCTCGTCACAAAGAAAAGTGAATGTAGATACTAAAAAACTTCTCTGAATCTTTGTGGATTTATATAGAGAAACTAAAGCTCTGTTTGATACCACTAGTGGAGACTTCTTGGCTTGATGTAATCCACATTGATCAATAGCCCTAGGAGCTCCTTTTTAGTGATCGCTCTTTCAATAAATGAAGTTGCAATAGGACATGGCATAGAAAGTACTATAGCAATCGCTTCCTTCACCATTCAAATGAATAAAAGCTTTCTTGAAACTGGAACTAAGATCATGTCCTCCTCTAGAAAGAACAACTCTACCAGATTTAAGTACCTCATCACAATCTCTACAGCATGGGAAATGATTGCCAAGGAAGAATTGCCAAGCTATGGCATGCTATGCACTCAATTTAGGGTAAAAAAAAATGGCACCCTAATCCATTATGATGTGGAAAAAAAGAAGCTAATGTGTAGCCTTATGTGGCATATAAAAAAGAGGGTTACATGTAATGTAACCATTAAAAAAAAAGGAGGGGAAAGTTGTTTTTGGAGGGGGGGGTGAGGAGAAATTTCCAGGTGGGTGGAGCATGGAACCCCACCCTAAGGGAACTACTCCTTATTCACATGGGTATAAATTAAAAATGCCTTGAGATGGAAAATACTTAGTAGTCTATTGCTTAACCCCCAATGAGCTTATAGAAGGTGATGAACTTGATCTAGCCCAAATAATATACCAAATTGAGGAATATGATTAAGCCACCTCTTCATGTGTTGAATAATTCTTTTAAGCTTTGAGTCCAAGCTTGTATTATTCTATTCCAGTAAACCATTTAAGAAATAGTGTTTGGTTGCAATCACTAAGTAAAAACTAAATAAACCAAGTGCTTGTTACATATTGAACTTAAGCAAGTTTTAATAAATTGTTCTCTTTTTAGAATTAACATCTAACTATCCCAGCGGAGCTGGGTTCCCTACTAGTCTATCCTAAAAGTTAAAAAAGAAAAATAAAATGCGCTAGAACCCTAAAACTCTTGCCACGTGGCATTTTCGTTCGTTTCGCGAAAGCTCATTCCCCACTCCATGACAGCACTTGCGCCACGGGAAGAACTCGCGCGAGGGGTCGATCGGCCAGAGCTGCGGCTCGGGAATGATCCGGAACAGCCGCGGCGCTGCGAAATCCCTTCTTGGATCCACGATTTCGCGTGCACCGCCTACTTCGCTGCCTGTTCGCGCTCCTGGTGCGGGTGGACAAGATATTTCTGCATCGACTGCTCTCGGCCAATGTGCGATTCGTGCCGCTGCGCACACGCGATGGAGCATCGGTTCATCCAGGTTCGAGAATTTTTTTTTTTTCTTTCGCTCGCCAGGAGCTGATGGTTTTTTCTTGCGATCCAGGTGCGCCGGGCGTCGCATCGCGATTGTGTAGATCTTAACGACGCGGGCGATCGCCTCGAAACGAGGGGAATCCAAACGTATACAAACAACCACAAGCCGATCATCTTTCTCCGCGGCAAACCCAGATCAGATGGAGAGGCCAAAGATTTCTGGGATTTTAATCTTTATATCCTGGAAGCAAAGTTTTATATGCATGACATCTCTTTTTGGTATGTTATTCTGCTAGCACTCGCGGTTGGAAGAAGCCTTGTCTTGGCTGTGGGAAGAGCTATCTGTCGGCAAAAGCTAAGTTCTGCTCGATTACCTGCAAGGTATTCCTTCGATTTCCCCTTAGCACTTTCTCGAGACTACTGTCGTTCTTCATGTCTAGATTTCTTTCCTTCTTCTTTCTCTTTGGCCTGAGATAGCGTTTGATCTTGCTATGTTTGGATTCTTTGGACGGCATTCTTCTTAGTTGATCCGATCTTCTTTGATTCTAATGCTCTCCTTTCTGGCAGATACATCCACCCACGCCTTGCCCCAAAAGGGTCCATAGGAGGAAGGAAATTCCCCAGAGAGCACCAATTAGATAGAGCTCATGTCCATGGAGCTTGATGGAGTGATACAGAAATAAGGAAGATTCTTAAATCTCAAGCTTGATTGACGAAAGATAGGTTGACAAAGTTTGAATAAACATTAGAATATGCCATGAAAATTAGAGCAATCCGAGATAATTGTAAACATTAATGTTTGATTGGAAAAAGATTCGAACCCGACGCCAACTTCTAACGGTAAACCAGACTCCACGTGGCATCCGGCGTGGAGTGCTGACGTGGCAAACACGTTGGATACCACTGTTGAGCGTTCTTTTCGTCTTGGTTTTGACGCCCCGGGGGCCTTTCTTCTGTCTTCAGCCATGCTTCTAGGGTTCCGGGAGGCGACGGGGCAAGAACAGCGCAGCTGCGGCATCCCCCATGGATCGATTGATCGATTGATTCGCTCAGGTACGGATGGCGAGCTCGGCGCTTCGCTGCATTCTCTGGCAATCTCTGGGAAGATTCTGTAGTAATCTGACAGGATTCTCTGGGTGTCTCGGTGGAATCTTAGGTTCTTGGCGATGCTCGGTTCTTGATCCGCAACTTGCGATTGCAGCTCCATCGAGGTGAGAGATTCCATTCCTTCGCAAACGATGCCTATTGGATGATTTCGTGCTTTCTTTATGTCACGTATTGGACAAATTTTTTTTTTCTCTTCTCGTGAGTCGTGGTATTGTGTGATTCATAGCTTGCACAGGACAAGATTTTTCGTCTTTTGCAGTCGTCTTGTCATGCTTCCTTGCCAAGTTGCTGACTTGCTGTTCATTAGGACAAAACCATAGCTCGATGATCTTTGATCCTTCTTTCTTCCATGGTTCATGGATTCTTTGCTTCTTCTTTTGTTGCTGTGATGGCTTGACTTTGTCGATTGTTTTTCCTATTGTTAAGTGCTTAGCGAAGCAAGCGACTTTGGCTTTTTTCGTTTCTTGTTTTTTTTCTCCGTGTATATCACTCTGGTTTTTTTTTCTTCGTTCAGTTCATGTGTCCTAATGCATTAGCCTAGTGCCGTGTTGCAGGCGCATATATTTTGGAGATTGGTAGGACCTTCAACAGGAGCCTCTGACAAGACAGCACCAATGCATTGTGGACGCTCATCAAACTCTGGCAGCAACGATTCTAGTCGCCCTAGGAGAAGAAAAGCAGGCGAGGACTCGTGAGTGATGGAGGAAAGACAGGCCAGGGGGCGAAACTTTGCTAGAAAGTTCCTGGGCTTTATGTCCTCCAAGAGAAAGCGAGATGAAGAAAAGAAGCGGATGGATCTGTGGAAAGCTATGCGAGATTCTAGCGTGGAAAGACTAGCTGCGGTCATTGCCTCGGCAAGAACGGAATTTGGCGATCAGCTCGACGATCTATGCTCAGATGCGGAAGGCGTCCTGCAGAGGTTACTCAGAGAAGGCAGAGCAACAGGTACTCACAGAAAGATTACGCTAAGGGAGAGATTGTTACTAGCGGATATAGAGGCGAGTAGTCAACAGCAGCCATTACTGCCGCAAGAAACGTCCACCGCGGTACCGAGAGAGAATTGCTCCGGGAACTCGGAGATTGTACCAGCAGCAGCAGCAGCAGATGCTCCTCCGGTGATCCAAGCCGTGCTGACTTTAGTGAGGCCGTCATCCACGACCGAGATCCAGCAACAGTCCAATCCAGAAGTCGCCGGAGGAGAAGGGGCTTCTTTACCCGCACAGCCGCTGTCGGGAAATCAAAACGCGACCAGTGGAAGAAGACTTCTCAGTGCACTGCTTTGGGAGGAGCGCAACTTAGATGGTCCGGATCAGGGGCTGACGGAGGGATGGGTCGCATTTGGCGTCACTGCTCCGATCCACTTCGACCACTCGAGGAGCCAGTCCGTGGCCAGCGAGCTGAACAGGGTCGGCTTCCACCGTCCGAGCGCATCACTGGACGCTCCACCGGAAGCAGCAGCAGCAGCGGCGGCGGCGGCGGCAGCTCCCACTCGGAGTTTAAGTTCGTTGATCACTTCCACGCCGAGTTCTCGAGATGCTGGTACCGCCACAGTTCCCGAGACTCCAATGCGGGTGTCTCTCATGTCCTTGCTCCGGGAGGCCGAGGAGGGAGGAAGCGGGATCATCTTCATGAACAGGCAGATGATAGACAGGAACAGTGGTGGCGGTGGCGGTGGCGGTGCTGGCGGCGTAGCTTTCGAGTCCCCGGCCAAGGAAGCCACAGGACTCACAGGAGGAGGAGGATCAAACGTAGTAACAGGGGACGGGATAACGATGGAGCAGACGTGCTGCGTTTGTATGGGACGCCAAAAGGGGGCGGCCTTCATACCGTGCGGCCATACCTTTTGTAGGAGGTGTTGTAAAGAGCTCCAGCAAGCAAGAGGGAGCTGTCCACTTTGCAACAAGGAGATAAGCGACGTCCTCAATCTTTACTGAGCGATGGTGGTAAGCTTTTGGAGCTCTTGGTTTTTTTTGTCTCGATCTTTGCTCTAGCTTGTGACAGATCAAACCATGGCCTGGGCCTTGCAGGAGGATTGAATGATCGAAGTCATTTTTTTGGCAACGATTTCGATTTCTCGCTCGAGCTGGACTGAGACGATGGGTGTCAAAAGACGCGAAAGCTCCGTACTGCTGTTGGTCCTCGAGCCTGGGAGTCTCGACGGTGGTGATTCTGCCACGTTTCAGAAACCAACGGCCAGGATGTCGTGATTAGGATATGATTTAAAATTTTCGTGCTGTGCTAATGCGAGAAGAATCAGAACGAAACTAGTGAAGGCAACGCTTGTAGATTCTTTTCTTTGCTTGGAAGTGTCCATCATGGCTCGCGCCCTTGTAGCTACGAGAATTGCCTAGGGTTCTTGATCAGGTGATTGCCCTCTCTGGTTAGGAGATGGAGATGGAGGCGCCCGAGAGCGGCGGATATGTGGAGCTCTTCGTGCGGAATATCAGCTACCAGGCAAGCGTCGAGCAATTCGTGGAATTTCTTGAGGGCGTGATCGGGCGCGAGAGTGTGATTTCTTGCGAGCTGCTCAGCAACGACAATGGCCGCTCCAAAGGCCGGGCGATCGTCAAGCTTTCGACGGAACACGCCGCGGTGGTGCTGCATAGAGCTGGGCTGGGCCTGCGATTCGCTGGAAGAAAACTCGTGGCCAATGTAAGCAACAGGGTCCAGCCCAACCCGCAGCATCCAAATGCCCGGGCAGGGAGCGCGAAGCTCTACTGTGGGAATTTGGCCGAGGATCAAACAGTGGAGTATCTGTGGTGCTCGTCCCAAGCCAAGGCCGAGTTTTTCTTCTCGGACCCTGTCAAGGTGGAGCTTCTTGTCGACAGCGACTACAAAATGGAGATCATATCAAGCAGCATTGCCTCGCTCGAGAGCTGTAAGATCTCTCCCGAGAATTCTCCAGGCCTCGTGTTCCAGGTAATCTTTCTAACTTCGACTCAAAGATTTTCTTTGCTGTCTTTCACTTTTTCTTTCCAGCTCTACTATCCTCCTCGCGTCTACAAGCGACTCGAAAACTCTTGCAGCATTTTCTCATACTCCAGAGCAGATATCTGCGACGACTATCTCTGGGCTCGCGCCACCGATTTTACTCCTGACAGTGCACTTGGCCAGTCGGTGGTGTTCTGCCTCGAGCTCCCGGATTCTTCCCAAGACGAGCTACGCAAGATCATCCAGAAGTTTAATGACTACAACTTGGGCGACTATCCTCCTCGCTTCAGACGAATGGTGTTGAGGAGAGGCCAGCCTTTTTCAGTCCGTCAGCTAGCCGTGCCGGTTCTCAGCTCGACCTGTGGATTTGATCTTCCTTTGGAGGTGGAGTTCAAGGTAAACTATTTGATCCAAAATGGCCACGTCAGTCCAGCAGGTCTTACACGTGAGTTCTTCGGCTTGCTATCCGAGAACACGCCAGCATGGTGCCTCTCGGCTTTGAGCAATCTCGAAAGGTGCGAAAAGACGTGCTTAAATCCCGCAAGTCAGATCCGAAACTATATGAGGACCACCAACAGAAGACGCGAGAGGTATCTTGGGGCTGTAGCCGCAGATGAAGGCCAGATATATGTCAAGCGTGTGCTCGTCACTCCTCTCAAAGTCTACTTCATCGGACCTGAGCTCGAGGAGTCGAATCGCGTGACAAGGCATTTTTCTCACAAGCTCGACAACTTTCTCCGCGTCACTTTCGTCGACGAGGACTTTGATTCGCTCAGCTCTTATGTTCTCAGCTCGAGCAGGGGGAGGACGAACACTGAAGTCTACTATCGGCTGCTGGCTATACTACGGCTCGGCATAAAGCTCTGCGGCAAAGACTTCCAGTTTCTGGCTTTTTCAGCGAGCCAGTTGCGTGAGAATTCGCTCTGGATGTTTGCGGACGACGACGAGGTTACCGGCGAGTACATCAGGCAATGGATGGGTGACTTCCTCTCGATCAGAAACGTGGCAAAGTGCGCAGCAAGGATGGGCCAGAGCTTCTCCACTTCAACTCGTACTTTGGACGTGCCTCGGGGAGAAGTCCGTCAGCTAAGCGACGTAGAAACCTTCACCCCGGAGGGTCATAAGTATTGCTTCTCGGACGGGATAGGGACCATCTCGACAGAGTTTGCGA
Source organism: Selaginella moellendorffii (assembly GCF_000143415.4). Taxonomy (NCBI): domain Eukaryota; kingdom Viridiplantae; phylum Streptophyta; class Lycopodiopsida; order Selaginellales; family Selaginellaceae; genus Selaginella; species Selaginella moellendorffii. The sequence goes on from NW_003314353.1 coordinate 544,200, forward strand.
CTCGAGTCGCGAGAAGGTGTCGCGCAAGCACCGTCCCTTCGGCATTCCAGATCAGATATGGAGGGTACAAAGGCGTTGTCGCTGTGGATCCGGCCTCTTGCTTCAAGTTATCGCTACGACCAAGTATGTCCAAGTTTCCGTCCGAGCAAACTACTCTGGACGTTCTGGAGAAGACGCGCTACATTCCCTCCTATCTAAACCGCGAGATTATCTCCCTGCTTTCGACACTGGAAGTCCCTGACGAAGTCTTTGAGCGAATGCAAGCGCACCAAGTAGAGCTTCTCGACAGGATGCTGCTGGACTCGGCAGCTACTTACGACGTTCTCAGAGTTTTATACGCTGGAGAGTGCCACAAGCTGCTGGTCTCAATGGTGCTCGCTGGTTTCAGTCCGGTCACTGAGCCTTACATGAGAAGCTTGCTACAAGCTTTCAGAGCGGCGCAGCTGCTATCTCTCGAGAAGAAGTCTCGTATCTTCGTTCCAAAAGGAAGGCTACTTATGGGGTGCTTGGACGAGCAGCGAGTGCTTCGGTATGGACAGTGCTTTGTGCAAGTCTCACCACTACAGGGTGTGCCGGTGGAAGAAGAGATTCACTGTGACAGGGGAGTTACTGCCAGGAACCAAGCGTTTGCGGTGACAGGATCTGTGGTGGTCGCAAAGAATCCATGCCTTCATCCAGGAGACGTGCTGGTACTCGAAGCGGTTGATGTTCCGGAGCTTCACCACATGGTCGATTGCATTGTTTTCCCTCAACAAGGACCACGGTCAGTTCTCGTTTCTGTTGTCATATCAGTTCTCTGTGTGCTACTTTTACAGGCCTCATCCAAACGAGTGCTCGGGAAGTGATCTCGACGGCGACCAGTACTTCGTGAGCTGGGATAGCGCACTTATCCCTCCAAAGCGACATCCACCGATGAATTACGAAGCCCCGCCTGCCATGGAACTGGATCACTCCGTGAGGCTTGAGGTAATTTTGTTGGAAAAATGTTTGTCCAGCAGTCTATCCCGTGGTTTACGTTCTCAGGAGATTCAAGAGTTTTTTGTGAACTGGATAACAAGCGACAGCCTCGGAGTGATAGCACACGCCCATCTCGCTCTCTCGGACTGGTCAGAATTGCAAACCCGGGATCCAAAGTGCATGGAGCTGGCGAGACTCTACTCGGTAGCAGTCGATTTCCCAAAGACCGGAGTTCCAGCCGTTATGCCACCGGAGCTCCGCCCCGAGCAGTATCCCGACTTCATGGAGAAACGGAACAAGAGGACATACATATCCACACGCGTCATCGGAAAGCTCTACAGATCCATCCGAGAAAGCCACAGGGACACCAACACGAGCCCTCTGGTGTCCGAGCGTTCATTCGACCAGCAATACGATCGGGCGCTCGTCGTCCAGGGGTACCAGAGTCACCTGGAAGAGGCAAAGTTCTTCAAGGAGTGCTACAATAGCAAGCTGACGAGCATTCTCAATCACTACAAAGTTAGCGAGGCCGAGATTATGAGTGGAAGCATCCGGAGTTTGGCGAGGTACTCGAGGAGGAGGCAGGGCGACGCCATGGCTCGAGTGGTGCTGGCTGCAAAGGCTCTGGTGAAGGAAGCTCGGGGATGGTTTGACGATGGTGGCGAGATCACTGAGAACGAGGCCTGTGCCAAGGCTTTTGCGTGGTATCACGTAACTTATCATCCGGAAGCCAGGAAGGAGAGTGATCTCCTAAGTTTTCCATGGGTGGTCCTTGTGGCGATTAAAAAGAGGAACTCCGCGAGATCATAATATTTTACCTACTAAAAAATTGGATTTTTTTTTAAACTAGGGTTTTGTGGAAATAGAAATATATCAATATATTATATTTGTATAGATTTGCTTTATTCAGTAAAATGCATTGCATTTTAACCCGTTAGGTTCAGAAAACACAAACTATGTTTCCTTAAATACTAAAGTGTTTGCCAGCCTGGTCATCTGTAATGGCCTATTTCTGTAAACACCAACACAAACAAGTTCAAATGAAAGCCATCAATGTTGTTGTGTTCTTTTTAGTTGTATGCTTTTAATTGTCACAAGCTGCTTGATCTAATTCTAATGAAAATTGTTGTGCTATTTAAGGATTGTTTATCTTTGGAGATTCAGCTTTAGATGCTGGGGAAAACACTTACATTCTGGGCTCTAGGATTATGAGTGCTGTTCTGCCATATGGGAAATTGTACTTTGACGGTTGTTGGACACATGGTTACACAATAGGGGATTTTCTTGCTCAGGCATTTGGGCTTCTGTTGTTTCTGCCATACCTCCAACCTGGAACCAACTTTAGCAGTGGTGTCAACTTTGCATCTGCTGGAGCAGGCTTGTTGGATGAAACAAATACTCATCAAGTAAACTTTTATATAGATTCTCGTGGTGTAGAAAAGATACTAATACTTCTTTTGTATTAAGGAGTTCCTTCCATGAAGCAATAGCTGCACCAGTTCTGCAATGTCACAGATGGGTATAAAAGGGTTGGAGGAGCAGACTCTACTATTGAGTTCTTGAAGAACTCATTAACTATGTTTAGTATGGGAGTGAATGATATAACTAATGTTATACTTGAAAACTTACTACTCTTTTAAGAGATGTTGAATACTTACTTTCATGCAATCTTAAGTTAGGTTATGATTGAATATTGTAATTTTTAGATTTGCAAGAGATTTATAATTAAGGTATTAAATATATCCTCCTCTTTTTGGCATCACCATTAGGATGCATTCCAAATTTGAGATTTCTTTTAGCACAAAATGAAAATATAAACTTACCAAAGGGTTGCATAAGTGGTATTAACATTCTTATCAATTACTATAATGCCTAGATTCAAAATCTTGCAATCAAAATTCACAATGACTACCACACTTTAAACATTGTGACATTGAACCCAACAAGTACTGTCTTAATTGTCTTGAACAACTCTGACATATATGGTAAACTTGATTGATTTTTTGCTTTTCTCTTTTTGATATAATTCAATGATCTTAAGTTTTAAAGACGCAAAAAAAGCATGTTGTGGCAGTGGTTCATTTAATGCAATAGAGCTTTATACTAATGTTGATAAACATGATTGGAAGCCAAATCACAAAAATAAATACTAACAATCTGTCTTTACTAAAGTTAGGAACTAAATGATGTTGAGGAATTTTTTGTATAAATCTTGCCATAACAAAGCCTAATAACCTTAATTTCTTCCTCTTTAGATTTACAATCCTAAACCCACCACCAAAGCCTTAGAAAGAGTTTAGTTTTTTATATTGGAATTATTTAAAATAATATAAATACATCATTTTGTACAGTAGAATTTTCTTAACTAAACGTTGAATTAAACAATTAATAATTTGACAAAAATGATGACATGATTTTCAACTATGACTTGTAGAAACTACACGTAACCTCGAATCTCATAAGTGCGACTTCATGCATTAGCAGAATTCCAATCCAATGATGCGTCTCTGGTTCCAAGTTTTTCTCGCAAATTTGGTTCTCTCTGTGCTAGCATCAACATCCAGCGCAGACTTGGAGGATTCATTCGAGCAACTCTTCCCGGAACACCTCCGGGATTTTCACCCATGCGCTTCCCTGCCGAAGAACTCTGCCGAGAGGAGCGTTTGCAGTCTCCTGTCAGCGACGAGCAAGCAAATCTCCCTCCTCAAATCGCGAAGCATCTCCAATTCCGACACCACTGCATACAACTTCACGAACAAGAGTAGCAGCTGCAAATACAAGGATGAAAACGGGCCATCGCTCCACAGGTACGCCACCGAGAGATCACCCGAGCTCGCAGCGCTGCTCGATCGCTACGCCCAAATGCACAGTCTGTGCGTGGAGGCCGAGTACCACCGGCTGCACGACGCGCGGTACCGCCCGGCGTGCCGCTACGTCGTGTGGAGCTGCACCTTCGGCCTGGGCAATCGCCTCATGTCGCTCGTCTCGGCCTTCCTCTACGCCATCCTCTCACAGCGCGTCCTCCTGGTGGACAACGATGGCTGGGAGAAGCTCTTCTGCGAGCCATTCCCAGGCTCTACGTGGAGGATGCCGCGCGGCATGCACTCCTCTTCTAGCCAGGCCTCCAGCTTCTCGGCGTTCTACAAGAGTAGCGCTAGATCTTCCTCCAATTGCGCCAAGAACTCCTCGAATTGCCATCGATCTTCACTCCCGCGAGCGGTCCCTCTCGCCTTCCGATCCAAGACCGATCCAGCCGAGCACAAATTCCTCGTCTGCCCGTCCGCCACCAGATCCCTCCGCGAGATCCCGGTGATCTACTTCAAGAACAGCAACCAGTACTTCGCGCCGGGATTCTTCCTCAATCCCGCATTGCAGCCGGCGCTGGCGGCGCTGTTCCCATCCCGCCGTGTCTTCCACGATCTGGGCAGATACCTCCTGAATCCCAGCGATTCCGTGTGGCCGCGCATCGCCCGGCTCCATAGAACCCTAATCGCCGGCGCGACGAGGAGCTTTGGCGTCCAGATCCGCGACTTCGAGCGAAAATACACGAGCTACTTCGACACCACGGTCCCGCTTTGCATCCAGCAAAGAACAGGAATATGCCCGATCGAGGAGGAGGATCAAAACAAGGGAGAATATACGCTCTCTGTCTACGTGGCAACGATGGTCGCCGGACACGTGGCGGCGATCAACGCCACGCTGGCGGCGAGCGGTCTCCGGTTCAAGCTCGGGCACCAGCGCGCTGACGGGGCGCAGCTCGATGACGTGGGCCACCAGGAGAAGGCCGTGGCGGACATGTGGCTGCTGAGTCACGCTGACGTGTTGCTGACGAGCGGCATGTCCACGTTCGGGTACACCGCGCAGGGGCTGGCGGGCGTGGTGCCGTACAGGCTCACGCACTGGCCCAAAGATCCGTGCCTGGTGGCCGTGTCCAGCGACCCGTGCTTCCATTTTGGGCCACCCAAGGGTATGCGCTGTGACGAGGATGGGTTTGGACTTGGCGAGGACAACGCGCGGGGGACCCAAAATGTGGTGTGGCCTTGCAAAGATTTTGCTGGCACGGGATTGCAACTCGTGGAGACTTGACATGAGGATTTTTCTTTCCTTTTGGGACGAGATGCTTTGACAAGAAGGACAAGGAGTTCTGGAGCATATCCGTGTTTGTCATCTTCGATCAGCGGTCGACCTCCATTTTGTATTGTCCAACTTTGCGAATAATGGGATATCTTGAAGTTCCAATTACTGGAGTTTTATATATCCTTCTTTGTAATATGCTTCATGGCACTTTGCGCGGTTGAGAGGGTGACGAGCATATGGCACAACGACAAGAGGGTAGTGAGATAGATGAGAGAGGAGTTGTCGCTAGAAGGCGAATAAGAACCGAATCCTTTCTTTGACCAAAAGCCCTAGTCATTTGAACATCAGGATTGTTGTAAACATTATAGCAGCAAATGCCGAAACTAAGCATGTTGTGTTTGGCAATGCCATAGAGAAGCATAGTTAGAATCTTCTAAAACATGCTAAACAACAATCACTTCAAAGCCATCAAAGTTGACGTGGTTTATTAAACTATGAACCAGTTTAATGTATGGCTTTACAGTTTAGTATTATACAGTAGAATGATTTGAAAAATTTATCTTGTCAAAGTCAGGAATTTCTAGAGGTGGTGTTGCTTGCTTCTGGACACTTTCCTGTTGGGACCTTCTACAAGAATACTGTGAGCTCTCATTTTTGGTTAACACCATTTCAAAGTCTACGTTTGAATCTTTTATCCACCAGTCGCAGTTCAAATGTGAGACGCAGCTTTGCTCGTATAAATAGGCGAGTTGGAGAAAGCAATTCTCGCAGCTCCAATCCATTTCCATTCCTTTCCATTGTGAGAAAGCAGGAAGAGTTTTTGGAAGCCATGGCCAACGTGAAGCATCATCAGGTGGAGGTGAATGTTTCCATCGACCGGATGTGGGGAGCATTCCAAGACATGCCCCATTTGCTCAGCAAGATCGTCCCCGAAGGGATCAAGAGCGTCGACAAGAAGGATGGAACCGTCACGATCCACTTCGCGCCTGGTAAGCTCCTCAGTAGTCTATGATCACATATGATAGACAAGTTGGATCGAATTGTTTCTTCAGCCATCGCCGAGAAGTATGGAGACTACGTCAAGGAGAAGGTCGAAGTCGATCACAAGACCAAGACCCTGGTGACCGAGATGCTGGAGGGCGCAGGGCTGGGCAAGAAGTACACCTCCAAGAAGCTTGTGACTTGTCTCAAGCCGGGCAAGAGCGCGAGCTCCACCCTCGTCTCGTGGGACGTCCACTGCGATCCAGTCGGCGAGGACGCGGCCGAGGAAGCCGAGAGCCTCTCCACGCTCAAGAAAGTGGAGGAGCACCTCGTCGCCAATCCTTCTCTCTACGCTTGAGAAGAATCAAAGAGATTGCAATAAAGGATTTGGGTTTGTGAGAAATTTTATACAAAAATTTTGAAAAGAAAGATTTGGGTTTCATGCGAATTTTGTCCATGTTTTCTGCTTCTAGACAAAAAACAAAAAAAACAATCCATGATTAAAAAACGGTGGTTGACAGAAAAGAAATTGACGTTGAGTTAGAATGGTTGATGGAGAAACCACTGTATATTTCTAAGAAAGTGTGATTAAAACGAATGGAGATTTCTAAGAAAGCTCGAGCCGGCACAAGAGTACTCGCAGGCGCCCCCCGTCGGTGATTAAAATGATTAAAACAGAATTGGTTGATAGAAAAAAAATTTGGACCATTTCTCGATTTGTGCGTGTCATCCTTGCGCAGGGGCCATGCTAATCTTCTCTGTATCGTTCCAATTTTATCTGGTGTCTCCGAAGAGACATGAACTTTACATCACCCAACACTATATATAGAAAATATTTGCAAATTCGCTTGGGCAAGTGGGATAGGGCTTTTTCGAGCCCTAGGCCTACAGCATATTCTGCCCTAGAGGATATTCTACTTTCTCCCACCTCTTTTTCTAGGGCATGGCGCTGCTAGGCGAGGAGTTTAGAGGCGCGGCGTTGGAGATGGCGCGGGCGTGGGAAGCGTGCACTGATATGCCGCTTTGGCAATGGCGATCTTTCCGCCATCCTCATGGGCTGCCACCACCCGATTCGGTAATTTTGTTCTTTTTCTCCGAGGATCTCCACAGTCGGCACAGTAGATTTATGTCTTTTCCCGCAAATTCGCTTGCTAGTGCTCTCAATCAGTGATGTGGAGCAAACTTGCGAGCTCTTTCCTGTCTCCTCTCTTTTTGCCACTGTGATTGAATTGTGATTGTTTTCGTCTCCTCTTTTCTGCCTTTTGTGTGTCCGTTCGAGACGTTGTTTTTCTTATCTATATCTACCACTGGTTCTCTTTCTTTTAAGGAGTTTCCTTCTTATTCTTTCCTTGTCTTTGCTATATAGCACAGCGTTTACGTTGATTCAGTTTTGTTTTTCTAAACTTTCGCTGTCACAGGCTGGAGGATATCTTGTTCTTGAGGATGTTCCCGTAGATAGCGAGTACAATGACGAAGCTCCGGAGGTAACGAACTCTTGCTAGATCGAGCGAGATCTTGGATCCAGACAAAGGAGCTTCTCTGTTTTTGTTTTGGTTTCTATAGGACGATGGTCCGACTACCAAAGAAGCTTGTCGTGACGACATTGCGACGGTGAGTACTTTCACAGCACACGCTTGGGTTTGTCGTCGAAAGACTAAACTTTTGCGCCTTTAGGCTGACATCGAGGCACCTCGAGTACATTTCTACACATATCATATTCTCTACAGTGATTCATACGGAGTTCCAAGGCTGTTTTTCAATGTTCGGCTTCCAGGCAAGCTTTTCCCCTTGTCCTGAATTCGTTTTTCTTTTTTCCCTTGTGTTTTTAGTATTTCTTTGAAATGATTATTCTTCTGTTATGTTTTGCAAGAATACAGATGGCAGACAGTTGGATTTGGAGCAAGTACAGAAAGACCTGCCACGCTCGTCCTGCGAGGAGCTTAAAAGGCACCGTTGGACTTTCCTCACTCTCGAGGTAAATAAAAGAAAAAAAAAAGAGTTTTTTTTTTCTCTCTCTCTTTTTTTTTTTTCCCGGGACAAAGTTCATCTGAGATTTGACGGTATTCCAGGATCACCCGTATTTGCATAGTCCGTGGTTCACATTGCATCCGTGCGGAACAAGTGGCCTAATGACCTCTATATTCCCCGTCGCAAGCTCCGAAACCGAGAGAAGCGGAATCCATTTGCATCCTCGAGTGTCCCGCAAAGTTGAAAGTGGCAGTGGCCTCCGATACCTGCTGGCCTGGCTCTCATTCTCGGGGGAAGCTGCGGGGCTAAAGATATCGTCCCAGACATTCTCAAAACTTATATCGCATTTAAACCAAGAGAAAAACGAGAACAACAGCAGGGTGGAGTAAGTGGACAACAGCATCGCTTCTCTTTGCTTCAATAAAGAAGACGAAGAAGATGGGAAAGGAAAAGTGGCCAAGGCCAATTTTTACAAAACAAAGCACACTCTCTGGTGACTGTGGTGACTCTGGGGGCTTGGGACTTACTTCGGCTAGACGGTGTAGGCGTCCGCATTGGCCTGGAGGAAAGCCTCCTCTGCCTTGAGGAGGTCGACGAGGCTCGACTTGATCTGCTCCAGCGGTGGCTCGCCGATGGGCTCGTAGTCGACGCTGATGCTGAGGAGAGTGGTGGTGTCGTCCTTGCCTGGCTTGAACGCCGCGGTCCTCTTGAAGGACGTGAAGTGCTGGCCGATGGCACCACCCTCGAGCGCCGACACCGTCATGGTCTTGGACTCCTCGTCCACGAACTCCACCTTTTCTTTCACGTATGGAGCTCCGAAGACCGCCGCTGCAGCTGGAACAAGCGCGGCCAAAACAAAGTGTGAGAAAAGGAATTCAAGCTATCGCTACTGTAAGTCTCTCTTTCTTTCTACTCTCTCTACTTGTTCTTATTAGTGTCTTTGGACAGAGGGAAGAAGACAACTGCGAGAGAGAGAGATATATATAAGTTGGCTGTGCTGTTTTACCGGGTCCGAATGTCAAGAGCCGGACGCTTCCGGTGCCGCCGGTTCCTTCCAGCAGCTCGATGCTCTTGATCTTGTCCGGGATGATCTTTGGGAACAAGTTGCTGCTATCTTTGAGCGCGTTCCACAGGCGGTCGGAGCTGGCATTGAGCTCAACATCCTCAAAGGTCGTGGTCACCATAGCTGCTGCTGCTGCTGCTGCTGCTAGCAAAAGAAACCAGAGAAAACCAACGTCGCCGGTCGAAGAGACCGGCAAGAAGATCGAAAACACTCAATCAAAACGAGCGAGCAAGCGAGCAAGCGAGCGAAGAAGAAACAAGACGAAAGGAAGGAAGAAAGTGGCGAGGGATCGGAGGGGCGGGGGCGAGTTAATATATGCGAGGGGGACGCGAGAGAGAAGTTCCAACAGTACAGCAGCAAGGGGCCCATGACGCACACACAAAGCAGCCAAGTTCAGTGATTCCAATTAGCGCTAGCTCCTAATTTCTTTGCTTAACTTACTGTTTCTTCTTCTTTTAGTTTTGTGAAACCAAAGTGCAAAGAGCGATCATTCTGTCCCAATGGCGAGCAACACAGCGAGTATATTATTTTTCTAGTGCTCCACTTGGGAGGTAGCTTAGACATTGTTAAAATCCTCTCTGATCACAGTCTCTTTTTGGTATTGGCTGGTCCTCCTTAAAAAGATTCTCTCTTTTTTCTCCTTTATCTTTTCCTTTTTTCCATTTCGGACTCTTTTTCGAATAGTTTAGGATTAATAAGTCAAATAAAATGTTTGGTTTTCTTCTTTCTTCATGATGGCTGGAGATCGCTCGCTTGCGCTTGTGCTGCCAGAGGAATTCCGCCCGTGCTGGAGTTTCTCATTGCCGCCTTCTCTTGGGGAGGAATCTGAGATTTCTTTCTTTCCAACACCAAAAAAGAAAAACAATGTTTTGATTCCTAAAAACCACCGGAAAAACGTCCTGTCCGAAGTCAAACCATTTGTTAATTCGGCGAATAAAGCAAAATGTAACACAAATGGCAGGCACTTACGAAATAAATATGTACTAGACATATCTGGAAAAGCAAAGCAAAGTGAATAGAAGATAAAAGAGCAAAAGCTACCAGAATATATTCTCACGCAGAGAGGAGATATCATTCTTGTCATGCTCTAGAGGGTACCACAATGACATCATTTTGGTGTCATCATACAAGCTTACCTGTGAATGCGTATCAACTAATCCTTGGAAAAAAAAAAACGAAAACAAACGTCCTTACTCACAGTAATAGAGTTTCTTTCATTTTCGCGAAGCTCCAAGCCCTCTGTGCATCAAGAACAAGGAATTAGCTTTGAGTTTAGTAAAACTCTCTTTCTCTCTTTCTCTCTCTCTCTCTCTCTCTCTCTCTCTCTCTCTCTCTTTCCCTGTAGGGACTGTCTCCATCTCGGGCACTCTCGCTATCACTGCTCTCGCAAACCCGAGAGAAATGGAAATCATACCTGAGCACACTCGCATCTTTCATGCGTGGAGCTGTGTCGTCTCGCCGAACTGAGCCTCCTCCACGCCACTGTTGTATTCCTCATTGTGTGACAGCAAGTATGCCTCGATCGCGTGGAATGTCCCCAGCGCTCCCATCTTCGACTCCTCCAAGGACGGGCTCTCCACAAGGGGCTCGTACTCGAGCCTCCAGGTGATGGTCGTGCTGGAGCCATCGCCGCTCGGTTCATACGAGACTGTGACGCGGTACAGGCTGAAAACGATGCCGATGAATCCTCCATCGATGACGGAGGTGACCGTGGTGTAGTTTGCCTCGTCCACGGACTCCACTCTCTCCTTGATAAACTTCACCATTGGCACGGCTGGTATGAAAGCACTAACAGGATCAATAAACGCATTTGAAACGAGCTTGCTTTCTTTTCTTTTCTTCACCTGGTCCAAAGTTGAGGATCCTTACGCTGCCTGCCGACCCGTCCCCCTCCAGGCTTTCGACTGTAGCGAAGACCTCCGGCATCACCTTTGGCAGCAGCACGCTGCTGTCTTTCATTGCTGCCCATAGACGTTTGAGAGGCACTTGCACGACAGTCTGCACAGATTCCATTGCTACCATTTCTCAAGAATCCTGCAGCAAGAAACTCTCAGTACACCGGCGATGCGAAACTTCTGCCCCAAGGCAATGCTTACCCGATCCAAAGATACACGTATTTATTCACACTTCTGACGGCGAAAGAAACTGCGAATTTTTTTTGGTGCGGAGTCAAGCTTCTCCACCGCCAACTACCTTGTAGTAGCACTGCCACAAACGTCTCGATTCAGAATAAGTCCACGACAAAGTCGAATATTCAAGAGTAACTTGCCTGTATTTTAAAGGAGAGGCAGCCTTCTACTGACAAACCGTATTGCATAGCAACTTCTTGATGCTCACAGTCAACAGCAGCCGTGGCCACATGCACCGTCGCCTGCATCAAAATTTCTAAAGAAACGAAACAAGTTTGTCAGCACCGCTGCGTTGCCAGCTTTCATTCGCGTCAAAAGTTGATTGTGTTCGTTCTAGTAAGAGAGGTTACACGGTCCGCGGCCGCTTCATGCCGGACTCTTGTGTCTGTGAGACATCAGAGTCTGCTTGACCAAACGCAATGGACTCCGGCAGCATAAAACTCAGACAAAGCATGGTCTGCAGAAATAACAAGAATTTAATTCTCAGAAAGACCACACCATGAGCAAGAGTTTACCTTGTTTGGTGCAACCAAACGCACTGTCCAAATCGATGCTCCAGGTAAAGATCCTCTGATAGTGTTTTCAGCAATCTGGAAAAGATCAAGCCAGATATAAAGAACAAAAGACAAGAATTACGAACATTCATAATGTCAGCAGTTGTTTGTTTGGCTCTCAAAAAGCAGTAGCAGTGGACACACGGCATCGAGCCTTTCCAGGAATCCTTTGAAAGCAAACCTCTGAAGGTGTCTGTACGACTGTGAGCACGGGAAAGAAAACATCGCTAGATGATTACCTAGGAACGTTAAAGCTGAGGCCGGCAAGTTCATCACAACGTGATCAAAGTGCTCCCATGGCTTAGCTTCAACTACGTCTGAATGCACCGCATTTGTTTGCTTTCTTTTAACTTTAGCCTTAAGCGTATCTGCAATAGACGAACACAATGCATTGAGGATAAACTCAGTCGTAAAGACTTCTTACCTGAGTCTTGTCTATCTGAAACACCGTCCCTTGATGTGTTTCCCTCGTCAGCTTTGTTCAGAGCATGGGCCATTGCTGTTGCTGGATTCACCAGTTCCTTCATAAATTCTCGAGCGTCCATATTGTAAGCGACGATCCTGTTGCCGACCTTGTTAACGTCGGCATTTTTGAGAAGGTATTCCACACTTGCAGGATTGAGATCGTTCGCATAGACCAAGCATCCCTTCTGTGCAGCTGGTATGGCAAAGGGCCCGACCCCTGCGAACATATCACAGATCACCTGGCCAGGCTGAAACTCGGACACAAGCCGCTTGTGCTCGTGTTCAAGCCTTGAGTTCCAGTAAACGAGGCCGTAATTCAGGTGGAAAATGGCACCGTACTGCTTCACCTCTGTAACCATATTGTCCTCTCCGGCCAAAAGCTCAAAGCTCGGAACACGGAACTCGTTCTTGATAGTGCCAACTTTGTTAAGCACAGTTTTCAGCTTTGGATTCTTCTGCAAAGCAAACATGCCTCGGGACGTGGCTTTGGTGAAATATATCAAAACTTACGTCAAGTAGAACCTTGCCAATCAGTTTTTTGTAAGGGAGATGCTCATCTCGGAGGTTAAGATGTGCAATATGTCCTGAAAGTTTCACTGTCAGCGTGAAAAAAAAGTAGAAAGAAAGAAAATACCAATTGTCTCGAAACTACTCGGCACCTCACAAGTTTTTGGAAGAATCTCTCTTAAAACGTGATCTGTGAAGTCTCTGTCAGAGAAAAGCCATCAAAAGAAAAGGAAAACAGCGTACCTGCGGACCAATGCTCGTAACTTAGTAGAATCTCATGCGGAGTCACGTCGAGATCGACAAGATCTTTAAGAGCGTTTAACTTCTCATCGGGAATTTCGTGCAAGCCTTCCTTTACCAGAGCAAGAAAGAGATGGAAGCTAAACAAGCAATAGAAATGTGAGACTACTCACTTGGATCTTTCACCGATTCTGAGAAAATCACTAGCCGAGACTCCGCATCAGCTGGATCATTGACGATGTGCTTCACTCGCGGCTTGTCGATGACATAGCTGAGGAAACGAGAGATTCCTTCACAATCTCGAGAATACGCATCGGATTCACTCACCCGGCGAGCAATTTCGACACCTGACCGCACAGCCGCTTTGGAACGCGCAATGCTTGCAGCCGAAGGCTCTGCGCAAACCTAGATTCATCCAGGAAGAGCTCCGCCCGCTCCTCCGCCATAGCGGGAAGCACTAGGGCTTTGCAAACCTCCATCTTCGCGTTAAACCCCAAGCGGAATCTCTCATGCGAACGCCGGAATATGCCAATTTAACAGAATGTCTGCCAGAATGTACCGTGGTATATAACTAGCGGCAGTACCCTATATAACGCAATGGCGAGTGCGGCTATGGTGTGAGAGCTCGACGTAGGGTTAGCGGCTCCGCCACGAATCTCCTGGAGCTCGCGCCTCGAAGATTGGATGATCTACTTGAGCGGCAGGTTTGGCATTGCTATCCTCTAGGAATCAAGGCGCCGCGCAGCTGTGGTGAGCGATAATCTGAAGTCTTCTCTCCCTCGCAGGATTAGAACCCTATAACGCACCAAGAACGCGAGCGCGCGCCTGCAAACCCTAGGATAGGGCTTCCCGGGGAAATGGCGACTACTGCCACAGTCGCGGTCACGACAGTCGGTCCCCCTTCCGCGCCGCCGCCGCACACCTCCGAGGAGGAGATCGCCAAGAAGAAGAACACCGATTGCGTCTATTTCCTGGCATCGCCTCTTACATGCAAGAAGGTATTGTTTTGTCTTTCTTTCTTCTTTGGTGATCCTGGTGGTTCTTGTTCATCGGCATTTTCTTTGACTGTCTGCAGGGCGATGAGTGTGAATTCCGGCACAGCGAGAGCGCCAGGCTGAATCCCAGAGATTGCTGGTATTGGGTGGGCGGGAATTGCCGCAACAGGGAGTGTCCATTTCGCCATCCGGTATGTTTTCCACTCATCTTTCGCGTACTTAGGAATTTTTTCTTTTTTGTTTGCTATGATGCTAGATTGATCGAAGTAGAAGCTGCTCTGCTCTTTGTTTTTTTTTTTTTCTTTTTTTTTCTTTGGTCTTCTCTCTTTGTTTGCTAATTATTCCGTTCTTCATTTTCTCGTACAGCCTATAGAGAGTCGCCCAGCAGCAGCTGCTCCGCCACCAACACCACCCGTGCCAAAGAAACCCGTCCCGTGCTTCTTCTTCTCCCAGGGCTGCTGTGCCAAGGGAGCCAAATGCCAGTTTCTTCACGAGGGTCCGGCATCAAATGCGATGGTGTACAGGCTCTCCGATTCCTCCAAACCAGCAACACAGGATTCCAGCAAGCCCAAAGTGGAGCCATCGACTGTGGAAGCCACTCAACTGCAGCAGCAGGGTAGCACAGGATCGCAAACTCCTGACAAGAGGAAAGACAATGTCTACCGCCTCCAGGATGGTCCGAGGAAAGGGAAACTAGCAGCACCAGCAGCAGCAGGACCTTCCAGGGAATCGTCCGAGGACTTGAACAACGATCAATCCGCCAACAGGACCGGCAAGCCACACAAGGAGAGCTTTACGTGGAAGCTATCGGACAGCCCCGCGGCGCAGAAGCAACCAGCGGCACAATCCTCGGAGGCCTCACCCCCGCAAAGGAAGGCAGAGAAGCACAGCCGGAAGTCGAGCTCGTCGAGCGGTGAGATGGACAGGAAGAGGAGGGAGTCAAACGCGAGCAGAGGGTCCGACGGCGGTGACAGCAGCGAAGTGGTGGCGGAGGATTTCGCAGGGCCGAAGAGCCTGGCTCAGATCAAAGAGGAGAAGCGCAAGAACGAGGATTTGGAAGAGCCCGGCTCGGCATTCAAGGCCAAGAGAAAGCCGAGCGGCCAAGGTGGTGGCGGTGTTCGTAGGAAGCTATGTAATGGATCGAGCAGCGGCGCTCATGGCGGTGACGGTGATGGTGGCGGTGAGGGTGATGGTGGCGGTGAGGGTGACGGTGGCGGTGAGGAGGGCGAGGACGGTGAGAACGTGACGGGCATGGAGATCAACGGCGCAGATGCTGCCATGCATGCTGACGAGGACGAGTTTGCCCGGAAGCTTGCAGGATTGTTGTAACTCGGAGAGAAAAAAAACAAAAATTTACGAACAAAAACTCTGGTATAGTGGTGCGAGGGGTTTTGTGAGTTTTAGGCGGTGACACGGTGGCTCTCTCTCAGCCACCCAATCGGTCGGTTGGGATGTTCCAGCGCTAGCCCGGAAGTCTCTAGAATACAAGGTCTTTATAGTAGCACAGCATTATCGGGCTCTAGGGCTAGGGATTTTGGCCGCGAGAAGGAAGGAAGCGAGAGAGCGATGGCAGCGGCGGCGCACGTCAGTGCTTGCTCCGCGGTGTCGACGGTGTGCTCCTCCTCCGAATCGAAGAATGGCGCCTACAGTAAGCAGAGGAGTGTGTTTCTAGGTAGCAATCTCCAGGGACGGAGTTTCTCCGGGAGTTTGTATGCGCGAATGAGGCGCCAGGCGCATCGCGGCGGCAGAGTTGGGGGTCCTTTGAGGGTCGTGAGCGAGAAAGTGGTGGGCATTGACCTGGGAACCACGAATTCGGCTGTGGCGGCTATGGAGGGCGGGAAGCCCACCATAATCACAAATGCGGAGGGGCAGAGAACCACACCTTCTGTTGTTGCCTACACGAAGAATGGCGACAGGCTTGTGGGTCAGATTGCCAAGCGCCAGGCAGTGGTAAATCCCGAGAACACATTCTTCTCCGTGAAGAGATTTATCGGGAGAAAGATGTCCGAGGTGGACGAGGAGTCCAAGCAGGTTGCGTACACTGTTATCAGAGATGAGAATGGAAACGTGAAGCTCAATTGCCCTGCGATTGGAAAGCAATTTGCTGCCGAGGAGATTTCAGCTCAGGTGAGTAATCTATTCTTCTCTTTGGTCTGCTGTTAACGTTGAGTGATACGTTTTTTCTTTCTCTTGTTTGGCAGGTTTTGAGAAAGCTGGTCGACGACGCTTCCAAGTTTTTGAACGACAAAGTGAACAAGGCTGTCATCACTGTTCCTGCTTACTTCAATGATTCCCAGAGAACTGCCACGAAAGATGCTGGAAGAATAGCTGGTCTTGACGTGCTTCGTATCATCAACGAACCAACCGCGGCATCTCTTGCTTACGGGTTTGAGAGGAAGAGTAATGAGACAATTCTCGTCTTTGATTTGGGCGGTGGAACATTCGATGTTTCAGGTGAGAGGTCTATTACTGATCAAGTTTTGGTTCTTAACTCTGGAATCTGTTCTCTTCAGTTTTGGAAGTCGGCGATGGTGTGTTCGAAGTGTTATCAACATCTGGTGATACACACTTGGGTGGAGACGATTTTGACAAGGTCGGTTTTGTAGAGTCTGTTGTAAAGCTGAAACTAAAGTTTACTTGCTGCTTGAGCAGAGGGTTGTCGATTATCTCGCAGCAAATTTCAAAAAGGAGGAAGGTATTGATCTATTGAAGGATAAGCAGGCGCTTCAAAGGCTGACGGAGACCGCTGAGAAGACAAAAATTGAGCTGTCATCACTTACACAAACAAGCATAAGGTAATACGCTCTGTTTTCTCTAGTCGTCCTTGTCTCACAGAATTTGTCTTGGACCAGCTTGCCTTTCATCACGGCGACTGCGGATGGGCCGAAGCATATTGACACAACTATGACTCGGGCTAAGTTCGAGGAATTGTGTTCAGATTTGCTGGACAGGTAGTCTCTTTTTGTCTTTGAGTTACGTTTGCACATTCAATATCGTGTACTTCGCTTGCTCCCAGGTGCCGCACGCCAGTGGAAAATGCTTTGAGAGACGCAAAGCTGACATTCAAGGACATTAATGAAGTTATTCTTGTCGGCGGTTCTACTCGTATTCCAGCTGTTCAAGAGATCGTAAAGAGAATGACTGGCAGGGCCCCAAACTTGACTGTCAATCCCGATGAGGTTGTTGCATTAGGAGCTGCTGTTCAGGTAAAAATCTCGGTAATTGGTCTTGGTACTTTTACTGAGTATTTTAATTTCAGGCCGGTGTTCTGGCTGGAGAAGTCAGCGATCTAGTGTTACTGGACGTGACTCCTCTGTCATTGGGCTTGGAAACGCTCGGAGGCGTTATGACGAAGATCATCCCCCGAAACACCACCCTTCCAACGTCAAAGTCCGAGGTGTTCTCCACGGCCGCCGACAGTCAAACGAGCGTGGAAATCAATGTTCTCCAGGGCGAAAGGGAGTTTGTCAGGGACAACAAGTCCCTGGGAAGCTTCAGGCTGGAGGGCATTCCTCCGGCTCCAAGAGGCGTGCCGCAGATCGAGGTGCGGTTCGACATCGACGCGAACGGCATCTTGTCAGTAAGTGCGACTGACAAAGGAACCGGCAAGAAGCAAGACATTACGATCACTGGCGCCAGTACTCTTCCACAAGACGAGGTAAAAACACAAGTTTTTCTCTCGCCAGATCTTGGTTTCTAACGCGAATACGAATACACGCAGGTGGAGAGAATGGTGAACGAGGCCGAGAAGTTCAGCAAGGAGGACAAGGAGAAGAGAGAGGCAGTGGACGTGAAGAACCAGGCCGACTCGCTGGTGTATCAAACCGAGAAGCAACTCAAGGAGCTGGGCGACAAAGTCCCGGCCGACGTCAAAGGCAAGGTGGAAGACAAGGTGAAAGCACTCAAGGACGCCATCGCCAGTGACAACACGCAAAAGATCAAGGATGCCACCGCCGACTTGAACCAGGAAGTGATGCAAATCGGCCAGTCCTTGTACAGCCAACCGGGAGCTCCAGGTGGTCCAAGCCCCGGCGGGCCACCTCCGGGTTCCAGTGGGCCTTCTTCTTCGTCCTCGTCTAAAGGCTCCGGTGGAGACGAAGTTATCGATGCCGATTTTACTGACACCAGCTAGAGACTCAACACACACACGCAACGCAAAGCAAACACGCGAGAGATAAGTATGGCTTTCCTTCGTTTTCTCGTCTTTCCTTCTTTTCTATAAGCCGTGCGAGTGGGAAAGCTTCACAGATTCCTATGGTGTCAAATTTTTGTTAAATAGAGGAGGAGAAACAAAGCTTGCAAAAAGTTCTGAAAACAATGTTATGAGATTATCGACATTTCTTCTATATGGGAAAAGGAGAAGAGTTTGTTTATATGGTTTTGTGCTTTTATTTTTTGATTCCCTAGGTAGGTGCTAAGAGCACAACAATGTCAACACAAAGCTAAGTGTCTGGACTGTGTTCCTGACTGGTAGCTTGGGCCATGACACAAATGCCCAGGGGGCTTTGTACGGCGGTGACAGAGGGACTTTGTACGGACTGGTTGTCATGTTTCTCGATCGTATCTGGCAATCAAAGCTGTGAGTTCTCGATCATAACACCTCGCTAAAGCTTCCAGCTTCAAATCGATTTCTTTTTATGTATGCGAAGAGGAACGTTTGTTTGTGCATTTGGTAAGCTTAAAGCTGGAAAGCCCAAGCGAGCAGTGACAAAAAAGTAAGGACAAAGATGGTCCACACAGCAGACAGTACCATAGTGGAGGGGGTAATTTAAAAAATCCCCAAAAATGCAAAAACAATGTAAAAAAAAAAGAGTTTTTACTTGTAGCTTTTGGTGTTATGTTCCAGAACTTTCCGGCCGTGTATCGGAATATTTTTGGATCGCAGTAGTACCTACGGAGATAAGAACGCAATTGAGAGTTTTTATCAAACTGCACGAGGCATTTTGTACGTCATGGTAAAAACAATGCAAAGCTGCCGTATTTGAAACCATAGAAAATCGTAAGAAGTAATAGAATAGATTACAAAGGTGATGTAACCCTCACAGAGATCTTCGTCTAACACCTTGGTTTGATTTGAAATGGACAAAGATGGCGGTTTAGAAAATTGCCAATGCACCAACAAATTACAGCCGCTTTGTATAATCAGCGTATTCTTTTTTTTTCCCTTGTGATGCGGCTGCTACAACCATCGCCCTCCCATCAGACCTTCCTTTCACATACTCCCAGTCAAGAAAAGCAGCGTCAGCATCCGACGTGGGGCCCACCTCCAGCTCATCGCCCAAGTGGCTCCGTCGTGGCACTACCCGTTCTGCCCGGATGTGCCACTTTGCTGCCCAGCGAAACCGGGGCAGCACGGTCAGCACGGTCAACTTTATTTTAAAAGAAGGTCACGACACGTCAGCAGCTCGATATATAAATCCCACCATAGCAAGCCCTATTGTAATGCCGCCATACGTTCTTCGTATAGTCCACCAACGACTACTTTTGCGTAGGCTACAGTATAGCGATAGTGCGCATATGCTTCGCGAATCTTTCCGTACGTAGAGCGCAATAGTGACTGGTGACATTTTTGTGTGTTTGTTTCAATCCCGGGGAGGGGAGGGGATGAATTTCTTCCCAAGCAAGAGGGCGTGAGAGGGGCGCGCAAGGGCGCAAGGGCTGGGGACTAGCGCCATCGCGGTGGCAGCATGAATCGCAGGTCAGATCTCGCTCCGGCAGCTCGGCAAGCGATCTAGCGATCTAGCGCCATCGAAATTTGGATGAAATATCGCTCTGTCTCGCTCCAGGCGCAGGGTTTTGGCAGCCGCTGGACGAGATTTCTCGGCGCATTGCTGGATCTTTGGCAGCGCTCGCCCGCGGCGGCATTGTCATTGGAATTCAGGGCTCTAGCAGGCACGAGGACCTAATCAACAAGCGCGCTCCTTCCAAGGGATTTTTCCAGCCATGTCAGAGGATCATCAGCATAAAATCCAGGAACAGCTGCCAGAAATCGACTACTGCCCGAACGATAGCCCGCCATGGCGTAAGCTCCATTCCTCCTCTCTCTCTTCGACCTTAAGAGCTCTTCTCTGATTGTGATGCTGTTTCTTGCAGCTCAAACTATCCTCCTTGGATTCCAACATTTTCTAACAATGATAGGAACCACGGTGCTCATTCCAAGCCTAGTGGTGGGCAATATGGGCGCTACCAACGTAAGCCATAGCCATGTCTTGGCATTGCAATGGGGTTCGTTTGATTACTCACCACTACTGTATCAAATCGATGCAGGAACAAAAGGCTCGGGTGTATCAGACATTGCTGTTTGCTTCGGGGATAAACACTTTGATCCAAACGTTTGTTGGAACAAGGTTGCCCGTCGTTGTAGGTGGTTCCTTTGCGTATATTATTCCCATAACATCGATTACCAACTCGCCAAGGCTACGATCCATATACTACGATCACGATGTAAGTGGAAAAAAATCGTGCCCTCGGATTCGTTGATTCTGAAGGGTTGTTCTTTCCAGAGATTTGTTCACACGATCAGGGCAGTTCAGGGTGCAGTCATTCTTTCCTCTATCTTACAGATAATTTTAGGATTTAGTGGTCTATGGGGGATCATGTTGAAGTGAGTGCTTGGGTCTTCGTGTGCTATACAGACTTATATTTGTTACAGGTACATTTCTCCTACAACTTATGCGCCTGCAATTATTTTGCTTGGTCTCGGCTTTTATGAGTATGGCTTTCCAGGAGTACGTGGTTTCTTCAAAATCTAGTTGATTATATATAGTGGCTTTTCTGCAGATAGCCAAGTGTGTAGAAATCGGACTGCCAGCGTTGATCATTCTTCTCCTCTTTTCTCAGGTAAGCTGTCGTTAACTTCGTAGTGAACGTCTGAAGTGTTGTGGGCTCTGGCAGTATTTTAAAGCTTTGTCAAGAAAGAAGCTACCAGTTTTTGAGCGCTTCCCGATTATCGTGACAGTAATAATATCATGGGCCTATGCATATATTTTGACTGTAAGTGGAGCATATAGAGCCGCGACAGAGAAAGGAAAAGACCATTGCCGCACGGATCGTGCTCATCTAGTTGGATCTTCTCCCTGGTACGTAGACATTTATACTGTTCTTCGCAAACAGGCTGATGAAACATGAATTGTTATACAGGATAAGACTTCCATATCCGTTGCAATGGGGCGCTCCTACATTTGATGGGGGCTATACATTCGCCATGATGGCTTCCGCCCTCGTTGCTCAGATTGAGGTGTGCTTTTTTTCTATCGAGTTTTGGTGCTGAGACCGTAGCGTTTTCTTTTATTTCAGTCAACTGCAGCCATTTATGCTGTCTCACGGCTCGCAAACGCCACGCCGCCTCCTCCTTTTGTTGTTGGTCGTGGAATTGGATGGTTGGTAAGACATTTAGTATTCAGTCCAGTGCATTATTATGGCTAACTTCTTTCTCAACACAAACAGGGATTCGGGACGCTTCTGAACGGCTTGTTTGGAACCGTGGTAGGACCAACTATATCACCGTAAGGATTTTCTTAGACCACATTCTAGATCACACGGTGACTTGGTCTTGTTCTGTCCACAGAGAAAATGCGGGTCTCGTTGGAATTACTCGTGTTGGTAGTCGTCGCACGGTGCAAATCGCGGCGATTTTTATGCTGGTCTTTTCGATCTTAGGTAAGCACGCTTGCAAAGTCGTATCTGGATGCTCACATTCTCCACCTGCAGGTAAATTTGGGGCAGTGATAGCTTCCATACCACAATCGATTGTCGCTGCTATCTACTGTGTGACGTTTGCGGTCTTAGGTGAGATATAGACATCTTGCAAGCCTTTTTTTTTTTTTTTTTTTCTCAAATGCTTCTTGTCTTCTTTTCCTTTTACTCGTGGCAGCTGCCGTTGGGATTTCGTATTTGCAGTTTGTCAACTTGAACATCACCCGGAATCTTTTTATCCTCGGCTTCGCCCTGTTCATGGGATTCTCCGTCCCACAGTACTTCTACGAGTTCAGATCGACCAGCAACCATGGCCCAGTTAACACAAATGCGGAATGGGTAATTTTTCTTGTCACTGTTTTAACTCGTCTAAAACGTTTGTTTCGCGCTTGGACAGTTTAACGACATACTCAACACCTTATTTTCTTCAAACGTTCTGGTGGGATTTGTGCTGGCTGTGCTCCTGGACAGCACCTTGAAAGCGCATAAGAAGGATCGGGGAATGGGGTGGTGGAAGAAGTATCACAAGTGGGATCATCCAACAAATGAAGAATTCTACAAGCTGCCTCTCAATATGAACAGATATTTTCCTCCTCCACACTACTAAGAGACCAATAAAATTTCGGTGACCTTTTTTAACTGTATAGAATCTCCAAGATTTGCATTTTCAGCCACTCAAAATGCAAGCATAAACCAGCTTGAAAGCTTTCTGAAGTGACTTTCTCATACGAAGATCACCAAGAACTTGGAGACATTCTTTTCTTTTTTTTGGAAGAACAAAGTTTCATTAAAAACATGCAAAGTTAAACATGTATTTTGTTTTGTTTTTTAGGCTGCAATCAAATAGAATAGAACAGAATAGCCTTTTACATATTTGTCTAATATTTGTTTTGGTTTGTGGTATTTGGTGATTTTCAAGAGGAAGATTGCCATTGGGTGGTTCATGAGAGATTGAACTCGGTAATAAGTGCACTCTCAAGTGTGTTTGAATGTATGTCTCCCTCGTAGCAGAGTTGGCAAAGTCGCTCCTCCCACTGTAGCCATGGTTCGTGATAAGGATCAGCATCGTTGATATGTATTCTATCAAGTGGGAGATTAGGTGTGGCTATCTTCCTAGAACTTAGCCACCTTAGGAGAATGACTCCCAAACAGTCAATGTAAGCAGCCAAGATCATCTAATTGCAGTAAATTAATCAACTCTTTTCAACCATGTTTTGAAGAGATAGTTGAAGGGCTGTATAAGCTTGTTACCACCAGGAACATGGAGAGTCGGGTGCAAGCATGGCGAGCTTGTTCCTGCGGTCACATGACTTTTGACCATTCTTAAAGTTAGTTAAATGACACATACAAAGCCATAATATTCTCTGTTGCAGTAAAATTCTCAATAATGACTAATCTAGATCAAGGGGAGGGAAGTGTTTTTTAGTGGATTTGCTGGGACAACCATGTAGAGATGTCCTCTTGATAACATAGATGGAACAAGCCTTAACAGGCAGGCACACGCTAGTTAAATTGATTGCACTGTTGCCGACCGTTGGTCGACCAGCCTAGCATGGTTACAAGTGGAAAGTCGCTCCATTCAGCTGCAAGCCTGTCTCTGAGAGAGTCTGGAACACAAGTACTTGGTTCATGTCTCCAACCATAGCCCATGAGAGCACTCCACAGTGTCAAGTTCGTGATTGGATGGAGTCATATCGAATGTGTCCTCCACACTTGCTGTAGAAATCTACCAGAGAGACCTTCAAACGCAAGCATCAAACACAATCCTTCCACTTTCTCTGGTAAGGCATGAGTACGTTTTCGTGTTGTCTAGCAGCTGAAAAGAGCCCAAAAACCTGGGTGGTGAATCTTTAAGACGATCCAACCATGAGCAGGCGCAAGACGTATTTGACACTCTCAATATAAAAGCACCATGCCATCATAGACAATGGTGGCATATAAGCTTCACGCATGGACTGCATTGCTAGGGATGGATCTCCACAAACTCCTTTTGGCGAACACAGCATCAGTGAGCATGGTGAAAGGAATGCCGCTCAGCCATGTGTGGTGGCATGGAAGACAATGCTAGCTGTGGCCCGAAAGTGGCAGAAGGTGGAGATTGAAAGGATGGCATTTCAAGGGCTGGTAGCACTGGAGGTGGAGGTAGACAAGGATGAAGCTGGATCCACATTTGCGCTGATGGCAAACATCTACACTAGAACTGAGATGTGGGAAAAACATGCATAGGTTCTCAAGGAATAAGAAGAGCTTGTTTGTGGTAAGTTAGTATCTCCTTTCAGTTCTTCCGGAACACTGAAAGAAGAAGCTATGAGTGAGTGCTGTGATTCTGGGAATACTCAAGGCATGTATTAGAGCCAAGGTTGGAAAATCATTCATGATAATCCAGTTTAGAGCGATCACTACTCTTTACATGGCGAGTGGTCTGGTTTATACGGCAGCATGGTGTTCGCAGTAGGTCTTTGATGGGATGACCAACAGGATACAGTGTCGTGGAACTCATTGATTCAAGGATACTCATAATCTCTTCCATGATTCAAGAGGCACCATCATGGTCTGAGGCATCTCAATCAACAAGTAGAGACCAAGATTCTATAGATGCTAAAAAATGATCACGAGCCAAGGGCTTGGTGAAGATATTGGCCACCATCTCTCCTGTAACACAGTACACCAGCTTGAGGATCTCCTCTTCAGTCTTCTAATGAACAAAATGATGATGAGTGTCAAAGTGCTTGGGTGGCAATGGTAGTGAGGGTTGGCAGCCAGAGCTATACAGCTCCAGTTATCACACCACAGCCTTGTTGGAACTTGCTGAGGAAGGCCAACCTCTACAAGTAAGGCTCTGAGCCACACGAGTTCTTTAGCCATGTGAGAGGCACTTAGCATTGCCACCTCTTTTCAAAGACTATTGTTCATTGAACAATTTAAGGAAATGTTTGTCATCAATTTTGTACTTCCGATGATTATAATACTTATTAGCCAATCCCTTATTTCATTCTTAAACTTGTCTCATGTTTAACTTTGTTAACTCAAATTTGTCTTACATATCTTCCAAAAGAAAATCACAAATATAAAGCACTCAAACTAAAGTCAAACTCAAAGCTATGGGAGACCTTGGTTAATAGCTATATTGATTGTTGAGTGTTATTGTGAGTAAATTGAAGAAAAACTAAATATTTATTTATAATGCATATGGTTTTCATCTTTTACCCTATAATGAATTATAATAGAATAACCATAGAGCAAAACCTTAACCTTTGGACATGTGGCCAAGAGCAATGGAGCAAAATCTAAGTTTTAATGCCCAAGGCTACTGAACAAAGGAAACTCCCAAAGAGTGAAACAATTAAAGCACATAATGACTCTAGAGTATATATTCTAAGGAGCAAAGAGACAAAGTATAAAATGACATTAGAATAGTCTTAAAGCATTCAACATCTTAATTCCATGATTATTATGCAAAACAAGGCTAAATAGAATTTGGTGCTATTTCAGCAACTGGTTAACACAAAAATATGGATATTCTACTAATTAGCATGGTATGGAGTTTAAAGTTAAACCCAAGTTAAATGTAGAACAAGGATAGATATACAAAACAAAGCCAAATAGAATTTAGTGCTACCAGTTAACACATTAATTAGCATGATATGGAGTTTAAAGTTAAACCCAAGTTAAATGTAAAACAAGGATAAACACATAAATAAAGGAGTTAAACTATACCTTTAGCCAAACCTAACTTACCCACTACCCTTATTATACATTTGAACCCTTTACAAAGTTTTGCATCTAGTTTAGGTCTAATCTGAAGCTTTATACTATGTTAATTAATAAAGTATTTATATCCTCACATTAGGCTACTTATATAAATAAAGTTTTAGAACATAACACTTCAAGAAAAAAATGTTTTTAAGAATACAACCTTTCAATTATTTGAATATAAATGCATTCAATCTTGGTGAAGAAGAAAATTTTGGCTACAACATTTTAATTACATGCTTTAAACTGTTAAATGTTTTTTTCTAATATTTTTATTATATTTTTATAGTGTTATGGCTGTCATATTGTGGATCTAACAATATTCACTATACTAATAACAATAAAGAGAGTGAGAATTGGTGGATTCAATAAAAAAAGATAGTATAGCTAAAAAGGATTAAAATAGTGATCTAGCCTATTTTATTATAAGAAAATACATGATAAAATTTGTTTAAAGAATTTTCAAATACTTGGTGAAACATAAATATTGATATTATTCAATTATAATTTTAGCTGATTTAATCCCAAAAAAATGGTGTAATTTTCTTTAGATATGTTGTGATTTTACTAGAGCTTAAAATATTGAAGTTGACATCTTTGGGATCAATTGCCTATGGTTGATTACCCTTTTCATATCACTTCACTTTATAAAGTGTGATATTGAATTATAATTAAAACATATTTGTGTTTTTATAAGTGACATATTTAAAACAAACAAATTTCTTTTGAAATTGTTTCATATACTCATAAAATTGATAGCACTTACGGTTTCAGTGGCAGACAAATATACGATAATGGTGTTAAGAATATACCGCAATGGTGCTTAAAGAATATGCCACCATGGTGAATAACGAATGTACCAAGAAAATCCTAGCTAGATGGTGGTAACATATGTTATGAACCACCTTTTTCTTGTATAAATAGGGTTTGGCAGGGCTTATGGAGCCCATGGAGGTGGATGATCCGGTTTCTGGCTTGTCAAGGGAAATCCGGGAAGTTGAACAGCAGA
Source organism: Selaginella moellendorffii (assembly GCF_000143415.4). NCBI lineage: Eukaryota > Viridiplantae > Streptophyta > Lycopodiopsida > Selaginellales > Selaginellaceae > Selaginella > Selaginella moellendorffii. The sequence goes on from NW_003314353.1 coordinate 570,593, forward strand.
TTGCTGTGGTTGAGGGCCAAATTACAGGGGTTGAGCGCCAAATTAGTGCCATTGAGGGGCAACTGGAGCAGCCAAATGATCCCAAGGAGGAGGAGCGGCTGGTCAAGAAGGAGGAGCAGCTGCGCGAGAAGGAGAAGCAGCTGCGCAACGAGGAGCAGCAGCTGCGCGAGAAAGAAGCAGCTGCGCAACGAGAAGAAGCAGCTGCGCGAGAAGGAGCAGCAGCTGTGGGATAAATTCAAGGGTAAGCCTTTGTTGATCTCATTGTTTTTCTTTCCCTTTTAGATCTCTCTTTTGGCTTGCGTTGTTTTTTCTTGCAGAACCAGTCAAAGCGGTTTTGACTGTCGCAAATATAGATAGTCTCTTGGATAGGTTTTGGCATGAGTTGCGCAAGCCAAATCTTCAGTATCCCAAGGCGGATGCGTTTCTGGTGGATTTCCCAACGTGTAAAGTCCCACTGCCAAAAGATCCTACAGATGAATGCCCCCACCTCTTGTGGCATGCACTAGACCAGCCTTTCGAAACATCCAAGCGTATCATAGAGGTAACTAACGAAGCGCGGCCGACCCTCACCGTTCTCTTCAACGTGTCGGGATCGGGGAAGACCAGGACATTATATGAGATCGCTCTAGCGCAGCGTGGGCTCTTCTTTGTGGGGGTCTCTGACACTGATACTGGAGCTGAAGGTTCAGGAGATCTCAAGTTAGTGACATCAAAGTTGCTGGAGCTGTATCCAACTGGAGACATTCCAGAAGTTAGTGCTGCAATCTGCCTCAAAGCCTTGCTCATCAGCAGGTTTTATTTGCTGGGGCAGGTGGAGAAAATGGGCGATTTGACGGGTCAGGCATGGCTCTTCAAGCAGGTTGCACTCCAGCATTTCTATGGCTTCAAAGATCCGTTCAAGGCGCTCACCATTAGACTTTTAAACTTGATAGGACTTGGAACGCATTGAAGGTCAGTTCCAGGGGGTATTGTATCGTCTAAAAGGGAATTGGGATGGTCCGATTATATTTGACGAGTGTCAAATAATAAATTGCTGGTTGGAGAAGCGCTTTTCACCATCGATTCTTGGTTGTAGCAGCAGATCATTTCTCGACATTCTTGTGCCGGCACTCGTAAATTGTGGATTTCGACAATTATACTATGCAGGCACAAGTGGTAGTATGCTAGCCGTGGCACGGGGTATCTCTGCCACTTTGAAGAGAAGAGCTTCTGTTATGGTCTTCCATGGATTTGGTGGATTCACCACTGTTGAGGACTTCAAGCTCTATGCTGGGAAACTACTCCGAAGTGTGGATGGTATTGATATGCAGAGGGTCTGTGATTTGTACAAAGGGAGGTACAGGTTCTTTGTCACAGCACTTGAGCATTTCATTGGGAGCAAGCGTCCCTTGGAGCAGGCAACAGAATTCCTGATTGGCTTTTTTGAGAAGATGTGCACCTCGAGTAAGATCAGTCGTTCTCAGGAGGGTGTACCGAACAAATCAGAATTGGAAGTCTACATGGATAAGACGGTCCTGAGGGATGTGGAGCTGTTTTTTGAAAGGACTCGGAATGCTGCAGCGGTCAAGGAGCTAAAGGTGATACTGTATCACCAGATGTTTGGGTCTATATCCACTGTACTCAACATCAACAATCCATCTCTGAGCCTTGTGGAGTTCGGGTTAGCCTGGCTAAGCAGGGGAGACAGTGTTGCGTTGGAGGACTTGGATAAGTTCTCTGCAGAGCAGGACAGAGACATTTGGATCAAACTGCAGGAACCTGCTGTCATTCGAGCTCTTTTCCATTATTTTAGTAATTGACCAATAATCTTTGATAAGTTTTGTCAGCAGGCAGTTTAAAGCTAAGGGCCAAGGCAGTGATATGACAGTGACAGTGGGTCTTGAGTCTGAAAGGCTGGTGGGGTTTATGGTTGACGCATTGGACGGAAAGGCTCCTGTAGACTTTGTGTCTCGCTTTCTTCAGAATCGCTTTGTAAAACTGAGCAACAACAATTTTGAAGTTCCTGCAATATATCTTGAGAAGGCAAAGGTGGTGATGGCATGCCTTGCAACAGGAGTTGTGACAAAGATGTGCGGTAAAAGTCAGGAGTTGTGACAAAGATGTGCGGTAAAAGTCACACCCATGGCTCTGACTGTTATACACTTGGGAGCAGTATCTCGACGACATTGAAGGGCAGGCTGACGCACTGCCAATGGTTCTCTGGACTGGTGATGGTGGCTGGGGTGCCTTCCGTCCAGACGCGTTGTTTTTTCTCACCAATGACTATGAGTCAGAGCGGCGGCTCATTCCTTGCTCATTACAGATGACAGCCGGGGATGATGCGAAGGTGAAATTTCAAGTGCTTTGGACAGGATCTGGAACAGTTTGGTTTCAACTCTTTTGCAGGTCAACTCCCTAGTGGTGGGCGGCTTTCCCCACTGAAACGGCAAAATGTTGAGGGGGTCATACAGCCATTATGTGGAGTGATTGGTGGCAATAACGTGTCTTTGTATCTGAAAGAGTGGTTGATTGATTCGGTCTGGGTTCTTAAAGTTAATGTATAAAAATCTACAAGTTCCCATCGAGAACCTGTAAGTCGTGTCTAGCACAAGGAATACGAAAGAAAGACTTTGAATCAAACCGGCAATGCAAGATCCAGTTGGTTTCTCCCAGCATTGCAAGAAAAGCGAAAAATCATAACTGGCATTAGCGAACTCGACTGCTGCTCCTTTGAGAAGGCTCCATCTCTTTGAGACGAAGAACAAACGAAAAAAAAAAAGAGAGAGAACGCACGATTTCGTGGAATTGAGCTAGCAATTCCACTTCTCACCCCTGACTTGTTTCAGTGCCGCCACCCTCGACTTCTCTCTAGCGGTGACTTCTTCCTTTCTAGAAATTCTATCCTCAGAGCCTTCTCTCTCGCCTATATTCCCTAACGAGTTCTTGCCACTAGAAAACCAGCCCCTTGTATTGTGAATGTAGCGCTTGCCGCTAGGCCTGTGCTCCATCGCTGACTCTCTCTAGCATCGTTATCCCAGCCGGAGCTTTCCCAACGAGATGGGTTCCATCGTCTTCTTCCTGGGATGGAGCAGCCACTGGACGATCTCGCTCCTCCTCCACGCGGATAATCTCCACCATCATGTCCAAGAATTCGTGGAGCTGATCTTGCATGGTAGAGCTTGGGGTGATGATCGTCGGCGGCTCTTTGGCGCTCGATTCTAGGCCTAGCAGCGGGCTATAGAGTGAGAGAGCTATAATCCACGACGCAGCTGCGCAGCCGCTTCTCTTCCTCCTCCTCTTCGCTGGATTCTTGCATCGATCGCTTTCTCATCTCCAAAACCCTAGGAAGAATGCGCTCACCTCTCTGGATCCAGCAATGCGCGGCCGATCTACCGAGCTCCGCTCCAGCACTCCAAGATCGCATCGATCGATCGTCTCGCTAGGGTAAACCATGGAGGCTGGAAATATTTGGAGGGCTTTTGGTGTTTGAAAGGTCAAGATGGGCTAGGCTATTGTCGATCCTTCCTGGTGGAGGAGAGCGCGGCTTCTTCTCCCAGGCCAGGCACTGGATTCGCTACCGCGGCAGCATCATGGCGCTGGCGACGGGACAATCCCAGGTCCATAGAGCTCGAGGCTATCATTCTTTCCTGGCGGCTCCGAATTGCTAGAGAATGTAACCCTTCCCCTGGAACTCCAGAAGCTAGAAACAGATCGAGAAGTATGATGGTGAAAGAATTTCGATGAATTGCCTCGTTTTCATACTTCTTTCTTTCCAGGGTTTTCTGCGATGAAAAGGAACTCTTGGACGCTGGCAGGAAATCCAAGTAAGCTCTATCTGCTTTTTTTCTTTCATGGAGAGAGCACTGGTGATTTTGTTTTCCTTCTCCAGGGAGCATGGATTCTAAGGCCGAGCAAAGGAGTTGTTGTCCATTTTGTTGTACATCCTCTTAAGGTAGGCCCGGGGATAAAACAAACAAATAAAATAATATTATGTGGCTAAGTTGCTATATTATCTAACAAATTTTGCTTGCCCTAATTTTGCAGTTTGGTTGAGTTCTTGAAGGGGTTTGTTGGAGGATTTTTGCTGCAATTTTGAATTAAAATTTGCAAGAAATGAAGAATTGTTTACCCTCACTTTATATGTGGTCACAATTTGGCTTATATTCTAATTTAGCAATAACTCAAATTCATGTAAGTATAGAATTTTGTAATTTTAGAATTTTGTTTATTTTTCTCAATATCAAGGGAGAAAAAACCTCCTCTTTTAAAGCTAGTATGGGATTTATGTCAAATGTAACTTTGATCCATGTATTTCTTTTTGTCTTTTTGCTTTTAAACTTTTGCTTAGATGCTTTATTTCGTTAAAGTGAAACTTTTCATTATCCCACTTATGGTGTGTGGCCACATGCCATTTTTATAACAACAATAAAAAATTGAAGTTTTAGCTTTATAATTTATAAATTAAAAACTTTTCATATGATTTTGTGTTATAATATTGTGAAATATAAAAAATAAATAAAAAAACTGATAGAAATATTAATAAATATTAATTAAGTACTAGGAAATGGCATGTGGACACATGCTAATTAATGTCCCACTTTACTGAATAAATTCCACTTTAACGAAATAAAGCATTTAGCAATTTAGTTTTGCATTGCTATGATGATTGGATTTGTTCTAAATATTTCTAGAATTCAAGTTACTTTCAACCTTAAGCTGGTATTGTTTTTATACTTTGTCTTGAATGTATTTTTATAATAACAAGGATTTCATATTTAGAAATTCCTCTTTCACAACTTTGTTATCACTACATCCTCTAGAATTAACTCTTGTAATGGAATAACAAGTATTCTAGAAGTACAACAAATATTATTTTTATTTATTACTTAATTTATAAACTTATTTTTCTAAATGAACCAACTTTGAATAATGAACACAAAGGAAAATGGTATATTAATTAGAACATAGCTTTCTAGTACACAGAGAGGATGGAAAATGAAAAGGATTGAGAAGGTAGTGTCAATGAAAGAATCAAAGAAATAGTGATGCATTTTTGGCATCTTATGTTCAAAAGAATTTCATCACATACCAAAGTAATGTGAGTCATAATAAGATGAGCTTGATAAGAAGTGGAGGCAAATTAGTGACTATGAAAGTAACATCCTATTAAGAAAATTATCCTACTTTAGTAGTGAATTTATTGTAAGGATGAAAAAGGATGTGAAGCCTCCTTTGTGCATTTGACAAAGGCCTCTACAATGAAATGTCATTATGGATAACACAGTCAAGAATTATTGTTCCAAGTAGCCACCAAATTGATACATCCATAGGTTTCACAATTGCAAGCAAATCATTAAGTTATAGTAAGTTCATTTGTCTTTTTATGATTAACTTTTATCTTTCTTTTTTCAAGAAACAAATCTAGACTCAAATGTTGTATTTGAGATACGAGATTCTAAAAATGCACATTCCAAAAGTACAAGTTGGAAATTTTAATAACTACAGGGAAAAAACACAAATACACTCCAAAGGGATTTAATGGTTTCCTTGAGTGAAGTGATGAGAAAAGGAAAGTAATAATGCAAAAACTTCAAAATAACAACATGCAAATGATGGAGAAAATAGCCGATGATCAATGGCACTAAATTTTGATTTTCACTGTAGAAAGGAGAGTTGTAATGATGTTGCAAAGAACATATGTGATGTGTGAGGAACTTCAACTGCTCTAGCAAGCTTTTGTGCAATCAATTGTGACAAGGAGAAGTAGAATTGCAATATTTTTTTTTAAAGTGTTGAAATGGAATTGAGTTTAATTATAAGCTAGGTCACGATATTAGGTGCTGGATCACGTATAGAGGTATGGAGCACCTCAAGCAAGTTTAGGTTTGATCTTGATTCAGCCCTTGGCCATGAGCTCTCGGCCTTGGAGCTTGGCCATGAAGCTCTTATGGCCATGAGCTCTTGGCCATGGAGCTCTTGGCCCTTGAGCTCTCGGCCATGGCTTTCATGGATTTTGGTGAGCATCTTATAGATATCTTTTTACTTGGGGTTACCTCTAAATTTATCCCATGACTAAGCATTTGCTGCACCTTATATATTTCATGCCCATATTCACAAAGAGTACAAGCGCATGACTGGTTCTTAATTCTCTCTTAGCTCCCCATGAACAAAAAAAGTTCTCCAAGCTTTGGCAAGAGCTAGACTATCATTCTACCTTGCCAAAGAGCAAGTATTTACCATTAGATATTGCATTAGGAGATTTGCATAGTGCCTCTCCACTTTGAATTTTTCCTCAAGCTGTAGATCCACCACTTCCAAAGAGGCCAAGACACATTCTTAGAGATCTTGAGTACCAACCAATAGCTGCAAATCAATCAAGGATGGTGCATCAACCTCCACCACCTCCCTCACCCATGCTGATGGTGCATGTGTTAGATTCAAAAGCATATTCTTTCAAAAGGTTCCTCCCAAAGCAACTTATCCAAGACTTATTCTAGCACAAATGAGTCTATTTTCGACTATACAATGCGATTCAAGGCATTTTAGAAGATCTTTCTTGACAAAAGAGTGACACAAGAAGAGTCCATTGGAGTGTTAGCCTTTGTATAAGGCCTCAAGCCTGGGCTCTAGAGAAAAGTTGCTAAGTGATGTTGTGACACCTACCCACCACTAGTGATGTCATGATGCCTACACACATGCTGGAGAACTTTAGTTGGAGATGTTCCACAAACTCGGTGTCTCCTTCATTGAGGAGCTTGTCCAAAACCCTTAGTGCTTGTCTTTATGCCTTTTTTTGCATCACAGCCCCTCAGTCAGTCGTTGAGAAAATTTCCGCCACAGTTGAGTCTACTTTGGCCGAGTTCAAGGAGTACAAGGTGATCCTTCAGCAACAATAGAACTAGTAGAGCAAACTCATGGAGGAACTTCAAACATTGAAGATGGCTATACAAGACTCTTGGTGATAGCCTCATTGGTGTAAGAAGTGCAAGGTCTAGTTACACAACACCACTCGTTGTTGGTGACTACAATTAGAGCTGTGCCACAGAGATAGTTGCCACATGAGCAGAGAGTCTAGTGCCAACAATTTGTAGATAATAAGGCCCTAAATGCCTTTATAGAGTACTATGAGACACTACATTAGTGTGCCATCAAAGCACCACCGGCAAATGAATATGGCAAATTCCCAATGAATATAATTCATATAGTAGCAGAGTTGATAGAAAAGGTGGCTACTCAGACTTAGAGGAAAGCATAGATAGCAGTAGAGGAGTTGGACACTAGCTTCAACAATTGTTTCCCCTCTAGTTCTCATTGCTTGCAAATTGCCTTTCTTGAAAGCATTTGCAACAGTGCCATCGTATTCACTCATATCTTGAATTTCAACATTTGCATGCATGCCAAACTTCACCAACACACAGCCCAGAGGGTCTCCTTTGATGTCAAGTGGTCACTCAAGCAATCTTATTGACCAAGTCATGGCAACTTTAATCACAACTTCCTACTACTTCCCAACCTTGCTTTAGCAACTTAAGGTTTTAGTGCAAGCTCTTAGTGGAATGGCACCCTCTTTAGTCTTAGATATGGCTCCTATTCTTGTTGTCAATGCCATAGTGGCTCTTGATCCTAGCACATTCATAGTTTTGACAATGATTATGGGCATTTATGTGGAGGCTCTTGTTGACTCTGGCTTGGCCATAAAAATTCTCTCCTCCACTCTCACCCAACAAGTAGGCTTCCAAATCTAGGATTATTCCAAGGTCGTGCTAAAGACCTTTACAGATTACTCTATGGCACTTGCAGGAATTTTCCAGAGTGTCCTTGTTCTCATCTATGGTCATGAGTCCATAGTTAACTTCCTTGTCATGGAGCTATGGGAACCTCCTCACAGGAGAAGTCCATCATTTTGGGATAGCTATGGTTAGATGCAATGTCTTACGTCTTCAACTTCAAGTATAGGCAACTACAGATTGGGAGAGGTGACAACCAAGTGACAATCCTCAATGCTAAGTGTAGGCAATTGCATCCTAGAATATGGTTGAGGTCACCAAAGCATCATTAAACTCCTCTCCACAACAATCCTTTGCTTCTTCATCAATTGCCAACATGATGATGGATGGAGTCTTAATATTTGGGATGCAACATGATTGATTTTCTACACATGGATTGGACAACATTGTCCCTCAATTTCTCCTCCATCCACTTTGCATCACTATACTCAGGCTCAAGGAGGCAAAAGATCTAGACAAGATTCTTAAGATTCCAAAAATACCTAACTTGGAGAAGAATACAATTTTTGTGGTGCATTTGGAGAGTGATTTTCTTGAGACAAATCTTATTGCAGGGATACAAGAGGACACTCTATAACACTTTTTCACATAGCTAGAGGTGGTAGATTTAGTTCTTTCTAGCTCAGATTCTACACAACTCTATCAACATGAGTGATATCTATATGAGGTTTCAAGAAGAAGCAATGGCTCTTGCACTTGTGGAGCACAAGGCCCATCCAGATAAGGCCACTTCACTTGATATTGACCTAGCATGACTTGCATTTGCATTGCCAAGGGGATTTCTCTTCATCCCCTACAGTTAATATCCATTAGGCTATACCTTTACAAGAAAGTCTTGAAGGCATATATACTTTACCATGTGACCTTATGAGCAATGATAAGAACATATTTGCAGAGACTTAAAGGCTCTTTCCAGCCACAACTTTTTTGCTGCACCTTCTCCAGCTCTCCACCATAGTCCAGAACACTCTGACACAAAAGATGGATGACAGGCTAGAAGCTCTATCAACCAAAGGTGGCAAAAGTAACACCTTTTTTCCACCACCAGCCCAACTCTTTTCAGAAGCTTCTCCAGCCTTAGGATGTTATATTAGACCTCTCCAACCACAAGATATTAGCTATGGCCTCACCCATAATGATCATGGCATCTTCTGTGGTCATTGACACTTCACTCAACCATTGGATTCTTATGAGCATTTTAGACTGAGTTCACTATTTTGGAGATTCTTCCTTCCATGCTTTAGGGGCTCTAGACATTGCCATACACAGCCGAGCTCCAAATTTGCTCATTTCAGCAATTCTACTCACTTTGGGCCTACATTACATCACACATTAGAGGGTGATATAGTAGCTTTTGCAGCATCTCTAGCCTCCTTTATGACTCTTTACGACCTCCTAGCATAGACTCAATCATTGCTCAATCTATGTAGTTTCGACAAGGCAAGCCCTTTTCAATGGGATAACATGTGATGCTCCATGATTTAGTCATCCATAACTTTCTCCCTTAGGTGGCTTGGTCCCTTCTTCATCAAAAAGCACATTAGATGTGGTATTTACATCCTCACAGATGAGGTAGGGTAGGAGTTGTCTCTTTCTCTCTCACTCTCTTAGGTGAGCTCATTTCACTCTCTTTTTCTTCCTTTTCTTTTATTTTTCTTTTTTCACCTCTGCTTTGATCTCTTCTTTGTCACATCCAAGATGTGATTCTTATGACAGAGTAAGCATAAGCTTGGGCTTTCACCTTAAGGCTGCATCAACTCCTCTCATTTGGAAGCTCATCAATTTCATGGTTTGCTATTCACAGTTCCTATGTTTTCTTTACATGATATCACTCCATCTATCTTCAACATCACTCTCCATTACTCATAGTCACAATTGAATTATTTCAACTTGCTACACCACTCACTACAATTTCTTGGTTCATATTTCTTCACTTTTCTCACCATGCAAAAATGATCTCAAGGATCCTATTACATCACTCTATTCATCATCAAAATACATAGCAAAAACATCAAGAAACAGCCAAATCTAACATGTCAGACTCAACATATGATACAAATTACCTCGATGTAGCAAGTACAGGTACTTAGCAACTGATTCTTGAGAGCTGGTTGGACCAGATGCACACAAAAAACCAGGAATTACTTTGGATGGACTATCATATATGCTGCTGACTACGTTGACCATATTCACAAGTTGCCAAGTCCCCTTTACTATCACTCCATTACAATTGGCTATCACTATCTTCCACTATGCATTTATTAGGCAGCCATCTTCCATCATTCTTATAGTTACCATTTTTAGGCAACACATTCACTTTCATCACTTTGAGGAGGCCTTAAGTTGGAGTTCAAGTAAGTGGTTCTCCTATTTAGTTTTATGTTTCTATCTTCTCTTTTTCCATTTTTCCTTTGTTCTCTTTTTCTTCTCTTTTCTTTGTTTCATTTTCACTTGTCTTTCCTCCACTTTGTCTCTTCCTGTTTTAGTGTCTATTTCTTTTGTCAAGTTTTCCCATGTGGTTTTCCCTTGACTCTAGAACTCTATACTCTCTTTCTTAATTTTCACTTTCCTTTGTTTTTTCTTTGGTCTCTTCTCCTCATAGCAATTATTGACATAGGGCATCACCTTGGAGTCTACACCAACACTTTGGCTATGGGTTCTTTAATGCAACGTAGCTAGTGTATTTGTTTGTGGTCACTTGTTAGGAGATGGCTTAGAGCTTTGTGTGAGATTCCTAGAATATTCCACTATCAAAATATTTTAAAGTCATGAGAAGATGCTAGCATGCAAGGGTATATTCCCCTTTTTCCCTATTTTCTAAGGTATAGAGTTCACACAAGAAGGATGTTTTTTTGTAAGGACGAATTTTGATAATCATTTATAACTAGTGGTGCCTTTGATTTTTATTCTATGTTTTCTCCATGCCTATTATGATTCTCCTATTCTATGTGAGCATATAGGACATCATCGTATGATCAAGAAGCTGTGTAGGTCTTTCTATTGGCAAGAAATGCGACGTGGTGTGAGTAGTTATGTTTGGTGTCAAGTTTGTAATACTCTCTTTAATGCTACAGAAGGATAGTAGGAGTCAATTGCAATTTCTTGTTTATTTGAGTTGATAGCATTTGATTTGATAGGGCATTTTCTATGGATTGACAATGAGTATATCATTATTACTTCTGACTATTTGATTTGCTAGATGGAAGTCGGTGCTTTTGCTAGTGCATTTACAACTATTATTGGATATTTCCTCTTTAATCAAGTGGTGTTTCAACATTCTTGTCCCAAGTAAATTCTTTTGGATAATAATCCCATATTTATGGCTGAGACATTTTATATTTTAATGTTTTGGTTAGGGATACACCACACTTTCATAAGTGTTTATCATCATTCACAGTCAAATGGTTTGATAGAATGACTTATTCAGACCTTGAAAGGGATGACCATAAAGTATATAAATTTTTAATATTCAAATTAAAATGGCTATTTACCATCTCTTTGGTATGTATATGTTACATGGGTGCAAAATTCTATTAGTGTTTCACCATATAAACTTTTCTATGGTCATAATCTACTGGAGTTGGGTTTACCTTTGTAATTGTCACGAACTACAAATGGTAGGTCTTAGGATTAGTATTTTATAAGCATTCTTCCATTGGTCTAAGTAAAGTCTGTCAAACACCTAGATTGGATACAAATGGGATAATAATGGTGCTATAACTCCCATTATTGTCCACCTAAGAATTACAAAATAAATGTGGTATTAGTCCATTTTTTTAATCTTATAGTATATAGTTTGTCTAAGGCCTTTCTTGTTTAGTAGAAGGGACTATATCAAGTGTTATGGCAAATTGGATTGCAAATTTATAAGGTTTAGCATGATGTCTAATAAACCAATCCTTTAAAAATTGTGCATGTACAATGGTTGAAACACTTTATATAAAGGGATCAAGAATAACTAACACCACATACAAATCTATTGATGCCTTTAAGCCTATCCACTAGAGAACATTAACTATTTTCCATCCTTCCGAGGGGAGGGGATGATGTAAGAATTAAGTATACAATTACAATGCCATATCTTAATATTAGTGTGGTGGGATTTGATAGCTATTGGATTGTTTTCAATTTGGATCATATGCTTCTATGTACAAGCTAGGGTTTTCGGGTTAATTAATATGCACATTTCTGTATTCCATTTTCATATTCCATGCACTCATAATATATATGTATATATGTATATATATATTACCTTATCTAGGTAATATAGTAATTATAGTACTATATCTATTTGGGATTAAATCTGGTAGGTTTAAACCTTAATTAATACATCCCGAGTAACAGCTAAAGCATTATATTTACTAAATATATTTTTTTATTAGATCCAATTGCAACCTGGTTCTATATAAAACATTTTATAACTTTCATTTTATATAAGCTGTAAACACAATAATGCTGCATCATAATAATGATTTGTTGCATTAAACAGCAACATGATTTGCTTTGGTTTTTATAAGTTTTACAGAATTTCATTTTTATACTTCCATGGGCTAGAATCTATGCCCTTCATGAGAGCTCAATGATGTAAAATTTGATAACTTAGCTTTAAGGTTCATGGCTTTGTTTGGCATGCTGTTTCAGACAATGTGAATCCTTTTAACTTAGAGGATAATATGTAGAAGTGTTGCAATTCCTCCTAATGGTTTTATGAAGATCCCAAAGCTGACAACCAAAATCCTACTATAGTTTGGGAAATTTCACTTGGTACTCTTAAAATTCTAGCTATGAAGAACTTCATCGCTTCTTTGCCACCCTGTACACTTGCAATGATTTATATTGAAAGAAAATTATAGAGAAAGTTTACAAGACAGCCATAAGATTAGGGAATATCCTAGAATACAATAGCATATTCTAGGCCTGCAAGAAGCCTCTGTGCTATTCAAAATGATTTTGCAATATTATCCAACATGAAAAATTGAAACTTTTTATCCTTGATTTCTCATAAATAAATTAAGTATATTTCTAAAGCGCGCTGGAAATTTGATTGGTTTGTCGTTCTTGTCCAGACAAACAACAATCCCTTTAGCCTCTAACACTGGCTGCAAACAAGAAGAAAAAACTTGAAAACCCGAAAGCAAAGGTTATAAACAAAACCCACGGACTTCTTTGTGAGGAAGCTTGTAAATGTTGTGGTCGAAAAACAGTCTCACAGCCGATGATCCAGTTATCCTAGCCGTAACAAGGAAAACATCCCCTGACTGGCATAAGTAACATTAATACCCCGGACAGATAGAACAAGAATTAGAAGATCATACTTTCAAAAAGCTCAAGTACTTGATGTTGAGCTCCGCAAGCGCAAGCACAGCACCAGTCCCGGCATTAATACTATCACTGGAGTGAGGATGAAAGTTCTGTGGCTGAAAGCTGCAAACAAGAAGAAAAAACTTGAAAACCCGAAAGCAAAGGTTATAAACAAAACCAACGGACTTCTTTGTGAGGAAGCTTGTAAATGTTGTGGTCGAAAAACAGTCTCACAGCCGATGATCAAGTACTTGATGTTGAGCTCCGCAAGCGCAAGCACAGCACCAGTCCCGGCATTAATACTATCACTGGAGTGAGGATGAAAGTTCTGTGGCTGAAAGCTGCAAACAAGAAGAAAAAATCCGGACAATCCTGCCGTGGATGCTCCGGCCGTGCTCCACCATCTCCGCCTTGTCGCAGGCGTTGAGGAAGTTGACGTAGGTGACCCTGTCGGGGTGGAAGCCGTGCTGCTCCATTTGCCGGAGGAGCAGCACCGCCTCGTCCCCCCTGCCGGCGTTGGCGTAGCCAGCCATCATCACGTTCCAGGAGATCACGTCCCGCGCCGCCACCATGGAGGCGAAGATGGCGGCGGCGCGATCGAAGTCGCCACGCTTGGCATGCATGTTGATGCACGCGTTCCTCACCGCCACCTCCTCCTCCACGACGTCGCCACCGCCACCCCGCACCGCCGCCATCTTGGCAAACATCCCCGCCGCGCCATCCACGTCCCCGCATTTACCCAGCAGGCTGATGAGCCCCGTCCCAATCGCGGCATCCCACTCCAGCCCCGTGTCCAGGATCTGCGCCACCATCTCCTTTGCCGCCACCGTCAGGACCGAGGACACTCCCGCTGGCTTAGTTCACAGTGATAGTACTGTGGGATTCTCCGTCCCACAGTACTTCTACGAGTTCAGATCGGCCAGCAACCATGGCCCAGTTAACACAAATGCGGAATGGGTAATTTTTCTTGTCACTGTTTTAACTCGTCTAAAACGTTTGTTTCGCGCTTGGACAGTTTAACGACATACTCAACACCTTATTTTCTTCAAACGTTCTGTGCTGGCTGTGCTCCTGGACAGCACCTTGAAAGCGCATAAGAAGGATCGGGGAATGGGGTGGTGGAAGAAGTATCACAAGTGGGATCATCCAACAAATGAAGAATTCTACAAGCTGCCTCTCAATATGAACAGATATTTTCCTCCTCCACACTACTAAGACACCAATAAAATTTCGGTGACCTTTTTTTAACTGTATAGAATCTCAAAGATTTGCATTTTCAGCCACTCAAAATGCAAGCATAAACCAGCTTGAAATCTTTCTAAAGTGACTTTCTCATACGAAGATCACCAAGAACTTGGAGACATCCTTTTTTTTTTTTTGGAAGAACAAAGTTTCATTAAAAACATGCAAAGTTAAACATGTATTTTGTTTTGTTTTTTAGGCTGCAATCAAATAGAATAGAACAGAATAGCCTTTTACATATTTGTCTAATCTTTGTTTTGGTTTGTGGTATTTGGTGATTTTCAAGAGGAAGATTGCCATTGGGTGGTTCATGAGAGCTTGAACTCGGTAATAAGTGCACTCTCAAATGTGTTTGAATGTATGTCTCCCTCGTAGCAGAGTTGACAAAGTCGCTCCTCCCACTGTAGCCACCTTAGGAGAATGACTCCCAAACAGTCAATGTAGGCAGCCAGGATCATCTAATTGCAGTAAATTAATCAACTCTTTTCAACCATGTTTTGAAGAGATAGTTGAAGGGCTGTGTAAGCTTGTTACCGCCAGGAACATGGAGAGTCGGGTGCAAGCATGGCGAGCTTGTTCCTGCGGTCACATGCCTTTTGACCATTCTTAAAGTTAGTTAAATGACACATACAAAGCCATAATATTCTAGTAAAATTCTCAATAATGACTAATCTAGATCAAGGGGAGGGAAGTGTTCTTAGTGGATTTGCTGTAGAGATGTCCTCTTGATAACATAGATGGAACAAGCCTTAACAGGCAGGCACATGCTAGTTAAGTTGATTGCACTGTTGCCGACCGTTGGTCGACCAGCCTAGCATGGTTACAAGTGGAAAGTCGCTCCATTCAGCTGCAAGCCTGTCTCTGAGAGAGTCTGGAACACAAGTACTTGGTTCATGTCTCCAACCATAGCCCATGAGAGCACTCCACAGTGTTAGATCGCTTATAGTGAACAAACAATGAATTGTCACAGAATGTTAAATGCACCAGGTCACAGCGTCATGGTGTCGAGCGAAGAGTTCAACGGGGTTATGGACAAAGCCAACGACGATGCAGATTTGGCTGCATTTCTTGCGGTGGCTGCACTCATCGTGGAATGGAAAGTGTTTACGCTTCCGATCAATTACGTCTTAGCAGGAGGCGGAAGCATCGGCTTGTGGATCTGGAGAAGCAGTATGTTGCTTAGGGGACTTTTGTGGTTGTGCAAGATCTGGATATGATGAAGCGGCTGGTGATGAGATTAGGCTGCGAGATTGAGTTCACGAACAGGACCTTAGCCTTCTGCCTGAAGCACGAGGATAAGTTGATTCTGCGGGAATCGCTGCAGCGGTTGAGCAGGAATCAGATTGAGCTCGTGGATGATCTTGAGGAGAACATTTCATGAGCATCAACAAAGCTCATAGCCTTGTCGTTCGTGAGCTTTGTTGAGATCATCTTGCTGAGAGAGCTCTGCGGGGAGAGTTTCGAGGACAACGACTCCTATAGGCTTCGATAGTACGCAGCAATAGCTTAGCGATTGCAGCTAGAACTGCAAAGTTGGCTCTTTCAAGAAGTTTCGTTGAAACGAAAGTTTGGAAGTTTGAGAAGTTTCTTGCCTGGCTGATAGGTTGCCATCATTCCTTCATCTTGGTGTTTCGGTATGTTCCATGAAAATGGGACTTGATTGCGATGCTGTCAATCCTGAATGTCAAGAGAAAGAATCAGAACTTCAGTGGATTTTAAATCACAAAAGAACCTTACCTATTGCTTGCGGAGAAGTTTGTGATGGAATGAATGGACGCTGTCTGGAGCTCCAGCTCCCTCGCCAGCGATGTTGCTGTAGTGGGTTCTAGTCCAAGTTTGCGCTGCAGCAGCGACACCACCAAATGCTACGCCGAGGCCTTGCGAAGATGCGGGAGCAGCCAGAACCTCTGGGAAGGCAAGAGGCTCCACTTCCTCCTCAAGTCCCGCGGCTACGATGGCGATACGTTTCTCGGGAATTTGCTCGTCCAGATGTATGGCAAATGCGGCGAGCTCGATCGAGCCCGAAGTGCCTTCGACCGGATAGTCACCAGGAACGTTTTCTCTTGGACAATTCTCATCGCCTACTTCCAGAACGGGCTCTTCCGGGACGGTCTCGATGCCTATCAGGAGATGAAGGACGATAGAATGGAGCCGGACGACTTCATCTTCTCAATCGCTCTGGGTGCCTGTGGAGCGCTCGGAACTGACGCGCTCGAGGAGGGACGGGCGATTCACTCGCACTTAATCGTTGCATCTTCCACCGGAGCAAAGGCACCATCTTTGGGCAAGAGCAGCATCGTCACGACTGGCTTGGTGGACATGTATGCCAAGTGTGGCAGCGTTGAGGATGGTGCGCAAAGCCTTCGACGTGATGGTGCGCAAAGATATCGTTGACTGGGGAGCTATCATCACGGCCTATTCGGAGCACGGAGATGGAAAGACCACCCTGGAAATGTTTCGAAAGATGGAAACCAAACCAAACATGTATGCTTACTCCGGAGTGCTGGACGCTTGCTTGAGCTCCAGACAGCTTAAGTGAGTTTAGCAAAAAGGTAAATAACAGTGTTGTGTTGCTAGGAGCAGGATCATCTTCTTCGCGGATGGCTTGCAATCAAGCTGATGAGGATCCAATTCAACTGGGTTGAGGAGGATCTGCACACATGATACGCTAGACATACATGTGGACTTAGGGGAGGAAGAAAGTATGGAAAAGCACTTGGTATGGAGGAAATACTGGAAAACAAGTTCCAATGCTCGGGAACTGTTAAACTTAATTTTGACAGGTCAAGGGGACATATGAGAACAGAAAAGTATCCCTCCGGATTACAGCTCCTGACATGAAATCCTCCAGTGTTTCGTGCAAGACTAAGGGAGTGAGTAAGGATGGCTTGGAAAAAAGTCAGTGAAGAAGGGGATCCTGCCTTTGATTTTTCTTGGTCTTGTGTAAGTTGCTTTGTATTTCACCTTTCAGTTTAAAGACAGTGTCTCTTGCATATCACACTCTTCTCTATTGTTGCTCCTTCCTGGTACCTGTGGGATCAGTGTCATGAAACTCTTTCTTAGTTTTCCTTTCTGAGGAAAGAATCTATGTGTTTTAGGGTGTTGTAAGACACAATTACTTCTTCACATTGAGGGTGAAATAAGAAAACAATGAGAATTCAAGTGAGAGACATTCCCTCACTTTCTCTCACTTTCCTTTTCTCTCCTAGAATCCCAAGCACTACCACTTTTGTGTGATCATCCTAAGATGCATAAGATAAGCATAATGCAAATTTGGATATTATGGATTTATCAGAGACACTATTCGTGTGTGGCAGACATTGCAAGATAACTGGATTAATGCAAGATACAGATGAGTTCATCAAGACAACTTCAGATGAGCACAATTGAAGTTTGTAGAGTTCAAAATGACATGAAGAGATGAGCAGAGGGTGGCAATGGATATGTTTGTGTGTAAAGTGTGAGTAGTGAGTTCTATGATTTGGAGTTTGCTTTTTGCTAATACCAGCTATTATGAGATTGATGTAGTGTCTTGTGTAAGTCAAATTCAAAATTATCTTCTCATTTTCTCTCAGCTATTTTACATGTATAGGTGTTCTTGGCATAACTATTGGCTAAACAAATTCTTGAGTGTTTAGTGATTTAGCAACAACTCTTCAAAGTTGCTTAATCCTCCCACTTAGAAGATGTTAGGGTTGATTCTAAAAAATGAGGTTACCAAGTTTTTGAAGAGATGGAGAATGACAATAGAGAAATGTGATGCTAAAGGTAATGGACTAATCCTTCAACATCAACATGGTGTTTGCATATGTAGCTTCTAAGCACAAAAGTGGCAAAAGGAAAGATGATGAATTATGTACAAAGATGCAAGACAAACCATCAAGTTAGCAACAACTAAAAATCAAAGCAACAAATGTGATTTATATTATTAGATATAATGCAAAACATCACGAATGAATGGACAAAATGTCATGTGGAACCAATGTCAAATCTGGTGATGCACAACCAAGTAAATTAGGTACTTCAATATATGTCACATTTATATCTTTTCTATTAAATGAAGGAAATACTGATAATGTTTGTTTCTTAGGTAAATATGAAAGTTCTAATGATGGATCATGTTACTTCTATATACAAATGAGTGATTGATGTTTTCTCGACACTCTCCCTGCAGAGCTCTCTCAGCCTGTCGTCGCCAACCACGGCCAACGAAGGCAGCAGTCGACGAGCTTGCCGTAATCAGCAGCCCTTGGGCAAGTCATACACGAGATGGTATACGGTGGTGATGATGAGAACTCCAACTCGATCACGGCAAAAGCTCACTTGTCTTGGGTGATGAGCGTTTGCAAGCTCTGATCGCAACTCTTTCGCCCGGGCAAAGACAGTAGACGTGGCAGTATGACACAGTGCCAACGCACTTCCCAGATTGTAACACCCCATGTCACAACGTTTTGTCAGCTGGATTCGATTGGACTGGAGCTTCCAAGCCAAATTTGATAGATTGCCACTGCCAGAATCGCTGCTGCGCCTGCGCGACAGCCAAAGGGACAAGAGAGACCCTGTTGTTTGGAGCTTTGCCTGTGCTCCCCTCTCTCTTTTTTTCTTTTCTTCTTGGGCAATGGGTGATGAGAAATTGGATTTGAGCCATACATTAACATCCACATTACCTATATAATCTCGCGACATTGGAGAGGGGTAAACCTGGATCAATGGGATTTAGGAGTTATATGCAAACAAGATTCAAAGGAATCATTGAAAAACAATGCCTGGCCCTGTTGCTGCGATGCCTTACCACGAACGCCTTGAGTTGACACTACTACGTTGTCCGGAAGATCGTGAGGTTCCCAGCAGTTGTCGGCCTCCTTTTTTGTGGACCCGTGATTCCACACCACCTTTTCCCCCTTTTTGAGCTAGCAATGCCCGCTCACAATTGCGATCGTTCGTCGGTTGATCCTGATACTAGCATTTGGGGCAATTCGATCGATCGATGACACAAAGCTCACTGGCGATCCTGTGCTCCTCTGAAGAGAGGATAAAAAAAAATCAAGTCTTTAAACGAAGAAACCACAAGGAAAACAAAAAATTCCTAGAAACTCTGCTGTTCTAAGTGGGATGGAGATGGATCCAGTGAAAGAAAAGTGAAAAGAAACCAAAGCGAAGGGAAAGAACGCATTTTTACTTGTACACAGCTGCCGGCTTATCGATCGATCGACAACGAGGACGGTAAAATAGCCAAAAGAGAATGATCTGTCCATCGTCACGAACTGGGAGAGATCTGGAGGGAGTCTCCAATCCAAATCAGAGCAGTGAGAGCGAGCGAGGACAAATCTACGCACACCAATGTAGGAGCAAATCGAGAGAGAGGAGTGGAGAGTGTCAAGAGGCAGGAAGTGTGCCAGGATCAACCGGCGAGTTGTTTGTGTGAGATTGCAGGTGTTGTCAAGCCAGAGAACCGGAGGAAGTGAGAGGAGCATGAGTCGTGTTTGAGAAGATTGTGTTGATAATGGATATTTGGGAAATTATTCGCGGCACAGGTGGTTAGGCGGAAAGGGGAAGCCATTAGCTGGGGGAATATTTGGAGGTTGGAACAGACGAGTTTGGCTGCGAGTAATGGAGAGGGTAGAGTTAGGATGGTGAAACATCAGCAGTTTGGAGCACCGAGGCAACATCCCAATGCAGTCCTTTTCCCTGTTGTTTCCTATGTTCCAGTCATGGTGTGAGTATGGACTACAAAATGGTGCGTTAGCCGGGAACCTATCTCAAGTAGCACAGAAGGGGCAGCCGCCCCTGTGGAAAGAGGAGGCTGTTGAGCTGACACCTAGAACAGGAGTATTATCAATTCAGTTAGGAAATAAAAGAGAAGCAGAAGCAGAGTAGGAAAGAAAGATACCTGAAACGCAGGGAATCAAGTACCCTGTGGAATAGCCCAGAGAACTGACACCGGAGCAGCCAGAAGGTTCGGAGGAAGAAGAGGAGTGGGGAAGGTTTCAGGACTCGCAACCCTCGGCACCCCCAGGTTCCCTGGAACCAGAAGTAGGGCCTTTGGTCTCGCCAAGTGGATCGGATTCATCAAAAACTGAGACAACCCCTCCGTCCTCTCCAACCCCTCAAGCCCCTCTTGTAACTGCAATGGCTCAACCAGCACTATCAGGAGGAAGGGAAAAATATTCAAAGTTCATGAACCTGAGCAATCTAGACTCTCACATCACAGCCTTTGAAGTAGTGAGCACGGCAAATCAAGAACAAGCAGACGCACTGCTGCTGAGATGGTTTCCAACAACACTCTCCAGACCAGCCATGGATTGGTATGCACAGGTGACGTCAGGTGTGGCACTGGCATTTGTGACCTGGGATGCAATGAAGAGGGCCTTTTTGACTCAGTTCTGACCATTTGGGTTCAGCACCAGAATCACGGAGGAGCTCAATTTGATCCATTTGCTCCCGGGAGAGGATTACACCTGCAGATATTGAGCTCTCCTGCAGCGAAAGAACCCTGCGCCTCTTGCAGAAGATCAAGTGAGGTGTTACCTCAATGGCTTGCCATACGAAATCAGCTTTCATGTGAAGATTCATCGGCCAACCGATCTCAATGCAGCGGTGGAGCATGTGGCTACCTGGGAGCAAGCGAGACTGGGATCAAGATCGTCGCTGACACCCGCGACTTACCCGAGTATGCTGGCAGGGGTGCAATACATGCCTGCGATGCAGACCACCCTTCTTCCAGCAGTGCCAGCAGCACCACCATTGTCCCTGCCAGTGACCAATTCCAATCTACAAGGTTTTGAGGCTCAGTTAGCCAAGGTGAAAGAAGACGTGGTCGAAACCCTCACCAAGCAGATGGCCAAGTTGCAGGTGAACCTAGTGAGGGGTTAAGGTGGTGTTCAGCCTCAAAAAGTGGTCGACAGGCCGGAAATCTGGTGCGTAAGGTGCAAGGGGTACGGGCATTACCCAAGTGAGTGTCTAAATCCCCAAGCAGCTCATCCACAGTGTGGGTATTGTTGTTGAGCCAACCATACCACTGAGAATTGCTTTGCTCGGATGAGGGATATGCAGCAACTAGTTGGGCCCGCTATCGCACAGCCCATCTACCCCACACTTCAGTCTTCAATGGAGGTTCCGAGCTATTATGCTCAACCCCAGTTACCGGCAGTGCAGCAGGTGTCATACCCAGTCTATGCCTTGGAGCCGACCCAACAATCCGTGCCTCGGCCACCATCCTAATTTCCGGCAACCGGAGGTTGGGGTCAGAAGCCAAGATTACAGATCATTTGCTACCGCTGCCACGAGCAAGGACACATCACACCGCACTGTCTGAATCCCTAGAAAAATGAGGAGTATCGACCCATTTGTGGAATTTGTCAAACCCAGGGGCTACACACACAGGATCAGTGTCTATACCACTTGTAGAACACCAGTCAAGGAGTGAATCAACCACTGCCAGCAGCTGATCGGGGCAAGCGAGTGGTAGATAGTAAGGCGATCTTTGTAGTCGCAGAGGATCTGCAAGAAGGAGCCGGCGTACCTACACTCAGTATGGAGACTCGAGCCAGATACAAGCAACAGGCACAAGGAGTGTACGGGGGAGATCCAAGCCAGGCTTTTGGTGAGGACTCGGAGGTGATCGCCAGGAGAAATCGCCGTGCCACCCGTGAGAAAAGAGTGGCGGAGTTTGCAGATCGCCAGTCACGAGCCCCATAAATGGAAGTGTCATTGGACGTTGGGAATGCTGGCGTGAACAGACCAGATGGTGCCATGCGCCCATCATTGCCAAGCCCTCAGGAGAAATCCAATTTTGCTCAAGTCCTGAGAAAGCGGGATTGTCAAAGCCGATCAGGCTGCAGGATCAGATCCAAGAGGTGAGAGGCAGTGTGAATCCCTGGAGAGCAGTGTATAATATTGACTGGTAAATACTGGTTTTTGGCCTTTTTTCTAGTCAAATACTAGTAATTTTAAGATGCTCTTATCAATTGCTAACTTTTTTATATCATAAACTTGTCATAGTGACTAGTAAACGTCAAATACACTAGTCAAATAGTTATTTACTTTTCTATACAACAGGTCATACATATTCCATGCATATACCTAATACATTATACATGTCAATGTAAAATAAGGGCAAATGGGACAGAAGAGGGACGAAGAGGAGGACCAAGTCCTTATCACTGATATTTCTACTGGGTAAGTAGCATTTAGAAAAAATGCTAGCAACATTACTTAGAGTGTGCTCTTTTTTTTTATCATAGGAGTGTGGGGCAAAAGAAAAGGCAGAAAGTGAGTAAAAAGAGCCAAATTGACTCTTATTTCTCACTAGTTTCTTCATGGCCAGTGGCTTTGGAACTGCTTATAAGAAGAAAAAAAATGTTGGGTCTTTTTTCTTCTTGTCTCGGTTGGCTCACTTGGATGAGCATCTTGAGATAGAAGAGACTGTTGTTGACTACTAGTTGATACAGTAGAAAGTGATGATTAAATGAAGGTGCTTACTAGGAAATGGCGTGCTAAATGGGGTCTTGTGCATCCTTGGAGCAAGCTTGTGAGAGATCTATTAGAAGGATGAAGCTATAAAAAGGGCCTATGGACATTGCATGTGAAAAATGACTCAATGAAGAAGAGGAGAGAATTCCTCAGGTGATGAAGCTGGTTCACCACTTTGTGGTAGCAATTTTTCCATTGGACAGTATAGCTTCGGAGTTCCAGAATTCCGTCTACCAGAGGCACCAAACTTTCCTATAGGCAGCGATTATTCAGCATATGTCAATCCCGTAGCAGCACATGATTTCCTCGATGCAATTCAAGATGTGGTGCAACAAAGGCTCTTTGACAACATCAGGGAGAGTCTTTTCTTCTCAGTTTTGGTAGATGAAAGTACTGACCATGGCTGTGAACAGCATTTGATCATTTATATGGTCTACTTGCTTGGAGGGAAGGAGCTACACTGTGACTTTCTGAAGCTTCTACAAGTGTAGAATGGGACATCAGAATTGATCTTTGAAACACTGAACATGAATTTGAGAGTAGAGAACATGATAGCCTGTGCTTCGAGTATGGTGGGCCGTAACACAGGTGTGCTCCAGAGGCTGAGAATGATTTGTCCCAAGATCATTGGTGTGCACTGCGTAGCTCACCGAGAGCCAAGGATGGCTTTACAACCAATCAACCAATCTTTGACGCCATCGACAAGCTAGCTCAAAAAATCAAGTCGTGGCTGGGGAAAAGCTCTTTAAGGCATAAAGAGCTAAAGGAGCTTTTACAGTCATATTGTCTTAAGGAGCTCAAGATGCTAGCAATGCATGATGTTCGTTGGCTATCTAGGGGAGAAGTGATGCAGTGGCTGGTGATAGCTATGCCTGCTTTGCTTGATCAGTGGAAAATTGCAGATAAAACTCAGTACTCCAGCCTCACGACCATTCAGGTATGGTTTTTTCTAGTTAAAATTAGTGTAAGTTCTAATTTAAACTATCATTTTAGGTTCAGTTTTTTATTCATTTGCTAGCAGATGTTTTGGCTGAGCTGAACAAGTTGAACGTCCTTTTCCAAGCACAAATGACAAATTACTTGGAGATTGTATCATTTCTAGATATGACAATTGAAACTTTGAAGGGGCACAAAGGATAGCGTGAATGGAGAGCTTTCTTATGTCAAGGCTGGAGGGGATAAGTCTGTACACAAGTTATAATACAAGCCAGTGGAGGTGAAGAACACTAGGATGTCAAGTGAACCTGCTCAATCTTCAAGTGTTGTTCCACTTGGTCTAGATTTGAATGCTCTAGGGACAGTTTTATTGCCAGCACCAACTCCAGGTTCAGTAGCAGATTGTGTGATCAAGGGCCAAGCTTATGTTCAAGCAACAGTGAACACGTTGAACACCTGTTTTCCAGATGTTACCTTCTTCAACAGCTTCAAGCTATTTAGACCAGTGTCATAGCCTCAAGACTTTCAAGAGAGATCAACACTTACAAGAACATGGCTCAATCGGCTACTAGAGACAATCAACACTGATTCAACCATGGTGAATATTGTTGCTTGTAACAACAAACTTGATGATTTTACAGGGTTTTTAATGTGGAGCATTGGAAACAAAACAATGCATGATGCTTGGAGCTTCTGTAGCACAAATGAAAGATGGTGGAATATGTTTCCAGGTATATATTTCTTATAAAATTTAACTTGCTTTATTATGGGTTTAATGAAGCTATTCCAACTTTGTATGGTTGTCCCTACAAATACTGCTTTATGTGAGCAAGGGTTTTCATTGTAGAACAATACTAAATCGAAGACTAGAGCCTTATTAAAGCTACATATGTTAGATGCGCTAATGATGGTGAAACTCAATAGTGAAGATCCAAGAATTATAAATTGGCATGAAGTATTTAAGGTATGGAAGAATATGAAGCAGAGGCAACCTCATACTATTGCTACTAGTTAGTTTTTTTATTTGTATTCAAATGACAATTTTAATTTACAAGCTCCTTGTCATGAAACTAGTAAAAAAAAATTTTACTAGTCAAATTTTTTTTTAAGTAGCTGGTCAATATTAGACCCTGGTGGGGAGAACGAAGACGACATTACCAGACGGTGCTCAACCTAGAGACCAAGCCATACGACATCCTCCACAATTTGGAGAATCAAAAGCCAAGCATCACTTTTGCTCAGCTCTTGCAGCTGGCTCCAGGGTCACCATGGCTGTCAAGGAGCACTGGGAAGCAATTGTGAACGCAGCCTGGCCAATGATTGATCTGGATACACCTGTGATTGATGCTACGATTGTGGGCGAGAGGCTCTGAGAGTGTGTGATTGACAGGGGCTCAGCTATTAATGTGATGCCAGAGGCCATGGTATCCAAGTTGGAGCTGGATGCACCTACACCAATTCATTTCAAGGTCCGCATGGCAAATCAGTTGCGTTCCAAGCCAATCAGGGTCATTACGGGAGTGAAAACCGAGATTGCAAGTTTC
Organism: Selaginella moellendorffii; assembly: GCF_000143415.4. NCBI lineage: Eukaryota > Viridiplantae > Streptophyta > Lycopodiopsida > Selaginellales > Selaginellaceae > Selaginella > Selaginella moellendorffii. Next base: position 595,854 of record NW_003314353.1, read on the forward strand.
ACCTTCTTTGTCGATTATGTAGTGTTGAGAATGGAAGGAGGTACCCCGATGGATTACCTGGGAAGACCATGGCTGCGCCAGGCACAGGTGGAACAGAGCTGGAGGACCGGTTTCATCACACTTGGGGATGGCAACAACACTTGAATGATTCAAGTTGCGATGAAGAGTAAATTGGTGGTGACTCCGATTGGACTGGAGGTTGATGCAGGGATGATGGTAGTGATACCACTTCTGGAACAGCCTCTGGACCGGAGGAAAACAATGTGTTGAGCATGATCAGCCAGTGCAGCTCTCTCGAGAATTGCTCATCAAGGCATTCCGGTTACGAGCCTTTGGTGCTGTCCCCAATGAAGGAAGACACATTGAGTGAGTGCTTGCATCATTGGTCACAAGGAGGTGAAGTCGGGTGTGGCATGGTGAAGGTGCAATATGAGGGGGAGACTAAGCAAGCTTGGGTTTTTCCTTGAGCACTTCCTTGGGTGGCCTCTCTGGCACCATGCTTACTCTCACCCAAGGCCCATTAGCCTTGGCTTCAACCTCAAGTCAGTTTGGAAGCACTGTTGGAGAGTTCTTTCAAGACTAGTTTCTAGATGTCACTATCCCTACTATACTTTTGGAACCCCTTGTATCCCCCCCCCAGGAGACACGCGCTTTGGGCTTTCACCCAATGACTTGCATTAGTATTCGGACTCGGTCTTGGACTTGATCTCGGTCTCAGACTCAATCTCAGACTTGATCTCGGACCCGACCTTAGACTCTGTCTTGGACTCCATCTCGGATCTTGAACTCAGTCTTGATTTTGGTCTTAGACTCGGTTTCAAACTTGGTCTCTGAGTCAGTCTCAAACTTGATCTCGGACTCGGTCTCGAACTCGGTTTCAAAGTTGGTCTCGGACTCAATCTTGGACTTGGTCTCATCCGATGAACTCTTTATCATTTTGGTCTTGCTTTCGAGGATCCTTTAGCCTTCAACATCTCAGGGAGTTAGTTCTTTACAACTAACTCCTTAAGGTATCGTAGGCTAAAGGATTTATAAAATCACAACTGGAATGATAAAGAGTTCATCAATATTGAGTCTGAGATCAAGTTTAAACACCAACTCCGAGACCAAATCAAGACCAAATTTGAGACTAAGTCCGAATCTGAGATTGGGTCCGGATCTAAGACCAAGTCCAAGATCAACTCCAAGACCAAGTCTGAATATTAATACAAATTATGGGGTAAAAGCCCAAAATGATCGTTTCTCAGGAGGGGTGGGGGATTGGTTGTAGAAGGTTCCAAAAATATAATAGAGATAATGAGGTTCAAGACTTAGTCTTGAAAGAACTCTCCAATAGTGCTTTCAACTGAGTTGAGGTTGGGATTGGGGGTTAATGGCCTTGGGTGGGAGTGAGCATGGATTCGAGTGCTGCTAGAGAGGCTACCCAAGGGCAACTCCCACTCTTGGAAGGAAAATCAATTGTAATATTCCTAACTCATATAGAATGGTGCCCCACTGGGCGCAGACCATATTTGAGCTCACAAGTTGAGCTTAATTTTCAATTGTAAATTTAGTATAAACATTATAAACTTTAAAATTTTAAGTTTATGGCTAACCTAATAATTTAATAACTCTCTATATATTATATAGATAAAAATGTTCTAAAAAACACTTCTTGTTCTAATAATTTAAATATTTACTACATGCAATGATAGGGACATTTGTTAGAATATAAAATAAAATATTTGCAAAAAGAGTATTCTTGTCACTTCTTTAAATTTGTACTCTATGCTTTCTGGCTAGTAAATGTCAGGTTTGTCAGAATTAAAAAATTAAGATCAGTGAGAGCTCACTACTCTCATAAAGTATAACGAAATGCAAGGTGCAACCTGCCACCAAGCACAACGCTATAGAAGAAAGACACAAGGGTCACCTTTCTTAGAAAAGCGTAACGGCCACTTTTCTATACCAATTCCAGACTCTATTCAACTCAATTGTGTTAGCCCCAAAAGTCAGCATCCCTTTTGGGTTGCATCATACAAACTGCCTACTAAGGTTTAAGCCAACCAAAGTCAACTTGAGCCCCTTCACTAGTTTGAAGAAAATTTGTGGAAAATTTTCCATCATAGAGAAAGAATGACTCTTAGTCTAGGAATATAAACCAACTTCCTCCTACCAACAACTTCATATATGTTCACCTCAACACAAATTCTTATGACCCAATAGCATGCTTAAACATCGAACATTTTTGCCCATATAACCGACATCCAACACCAACATCTGCAAAATGCAAAGTGAATATTTAAGGCTTGATCATGAAGACTACATCTTTGGATATCCATATTGCACTAACACTTTTCTTCACCTTCAAGATCCAATGTTAAGCCAAAATACTAACAAGAAAAATGACATGAAAAATCAAGTTCTAAGGAAAAATTCTTCATCACTCAAAATAATAATGCCACTTCCACTAACACAAGTGCTAGAAATGTCAATGCCTCAACTACACACCTTCTACATCCAACAATCTACTCCAAGTGCTAATGGATCAACTGACAAGCTATAGCAAGTGAATGTTATAACCCTTTCCAACACCTTATAGGCAAATTCCCCAAGAAATAGGGTACCAATATAAACTTAGCATAATGAACCACCATTGAGAATCCAATTAAAGTTACTACAATACTACTTCGTATAAGTAGACTAACTTCACTATCAACCACTTTGGGGTTGATTATCATTTAACCAAGCAACTTCGTCAACACATTGTTCATTATCATATGGATATGATATAAAATCACAATGACTTGATTATCAATTGAGCAACACTACGAGTAACACCCATGTTATTATTTCAAAGGTTTATGTGAGCATCAAGTGCTAATTCGATTCGACAAAATGTAACACAAATGCGACACTCTACCGATAGAAACTTACAACACTCAACACCAGTAACTTTTGTTCACAACACAAACAAGCTCATGCCACTTTTTTTCTGACCAAACTCAAAACTAATTTAACACCAAACTACTCAAGGAACAATAACAAAGTTCCTAGAAAAGAATTGAGCATTGTAACTCCAGTTTTCTAATAGCAAGTTTAGATAAAATGGTTTAGCGCTTCACCGTTATCCATCCCAAGACTCACTATTTGTAAGACCACCATAACCAACATGCATCAAGGTAGGGATTCTTGATTGCGTAATATGAACACGAGCAATGAGCTAACACCTCATTGCAAATCATCTCTCCAAGAGAAAATGATTTACGTGTTTGATTTTTTATCCCTAACAACTCTTTTTTCAATCTTATCTTTGACTAAACCTCAAGTTTGCATTCGCACTGTCTTCAGTCCAATCTAAGAAAAATTTATGAAAGAGCACAGCAATAATTATTTAAATCAATAGACTAATCCCTACGTAACGCACTTTATCTCTCTCCCTTTAAGCCAACTGAAAAAAGGACAATTACTTGATAAGAAAGCCCTTAGTGGCTATTTTATCCCTATTTATCCCCCAAAGTTTCAAGGATCCACAATGACAGTATATCCAAATTTCATCCCATGATCACATGCACTACACTCACCCCCCCTTAAAAAATGTCAATGTCTTCATTGACTATTGACTAACAACCCCTACTGAGCTAAGGGGAACCAGCACCTCCATTTCCGCACTCAATTTACCAATCCTTCTATTGTGTAGATTAGCTGATGCAACTAATCATCCACCTGTATCGCAGTCCCATGGTGGATACCTTTATTCGTGGATGCTCCACCAAGAGGAAAGACGTACGCATGGATGCCCAATACGTACGATTTTAAATTTTAGGGATAGGAATATACTTTGTTCAAGGTATATTATATTTTTAAGTAGACACTAATCAATGGGAATCAAACCTGTGCCATTTTCTCTGATACCACATGTAGCGCACTCTATCTCTCTTCCCTTAAGCTAACTAGAAAAGGGGCAATTGTTTGATGAGAGAGCCCTTAATGGCTATTTTATCCCTATTTATCCCCCAAGGTTTTAAGGATCCACGGTGATAGTATATTTAAATCTCATCCATGATCACATGCGTTACACTATGTCATAATTTCTTGATTGTCTTCAATTTCAGGTTGTTACTGTTAATATGCCTTCAAGATTTGTGCTTTTTCATAGTCATTAAGACCTTCATTTGTATTGTTCAATGATGGTTGATTGAAATTTCTTTGCGATCTTCTTTGCTATAGTTGTGGGGATTTAAGGGGGTTCTTAATGTTCTGCAAAGGTAATTGTGTTCTTCCGCTAGTATGTAACAACATCAGTTGTTTTAAGCCAAGTTTGCTTGAGGAGTACTTTATAAGAACTTTAGTCTTTTGCCATTTTGAGCATGATAAAAGTTACCTAAAATTCTTGATCTTTAATCTTGATAGGAGTATTGCATATGATTCTTGATGGTTGTACACTTCAATTGTTAATCATCTTGATGTTGAAGGTTGTAGGGTGGATTAGCCCAAGTCTTATTGCTTTGCAAGTTAAATACTCGATGATGTTAACACTTGTGCTGCCGTTGATGATTCCTTATGGAGCTTTGTTCTTTCCTATTGTGATTAGGATGCATGGTACATCTTCATTGAAGTTGCTAGGTTGAATGGCGGTATTGTGGGATGAATGATAAGGCGAGAGAGAAGGCTCTAAAGATAGAATTTCTAGAAAGGAAGAAGTCATCGTCGAGGGTGGCAGCACTGAAACAAGTTAGGGGTGAGAAGTGGAATTGCTAGCTCAATTCCACGAAATCATGCGTTCTCTTTTTTTTTCATTTGTTCTTCTTTCGTCTCAAAGAGATGGACTAATGCCAGTTATGGTTTTTCCCTTTTCTTGACAACTGTGTGAAAGGCTCGTGGAGCCAGGATCCAATTCCTTGAGATGCATTCAGCCTTGATACAGGCACTGGGAGAAACCAACTGGATCTTGCATTACTGGTTTGATTCAAAGTCTTTCTTGTGCTAGACACGACTTACAGGTTCTCGATGGGAGCGTGCAGACTTTTATATAGTAGCTTTAAGAACCCAGACCGAATCAATCAACCACTCTTTCAGATACAAAGACACGTTATTGCCACCAATCACTCCACATAATGGCTGTATGGCCCCCTCAACATTTTGCCGTTTCAGTGGGGAAAACCGCCCACCACTAGGGAGTTGACCTGCAAAATAGTTGAAACCAAACTGTTCCAGATCCTTCACCGTATGAGGCAAAACTGCCAGTCGCAGTAGTCCATTTTTTGAAGCAAGATCTCTAAGTCTGTTCAAACCTCCATCTTTTTTCTTTCTGCAATTCATCAAATCCAAACTGTCCAAAGCACTTGAAATTTCACCTTGAGTAGCCACATCATCCCCGGATTTCATCTGTAATAAGCAAGGAATGAGCCGCCGCTCCGATTCGTAGTCATTGGTGAGAAAAAGCAACGCATCTGGACGAAAGGCACCCCAGCCACCATCACCAGTCCAGAGAACCGTTGGAAATGCGTCAGCCTGCCCTTCAACGTCGTTGAGATACTTCTCAAGTGTATAACAGTCGGTGCCATGGGTGTGACTTTTACCGCACATCTCAGTCACAACTCCTGTTGCAACGCGTGCTTTCACCACCTTTGCCTTCTCAAAATATATCGCAGGAACTTCAAAATTGTTGTTGCGCAGTTCCACAGAGCGATTCTGAAGAAAGTGAGACACAAAGTCTACAGGAGCCTTTCCGTCCAATGCGTCAGCCACCATAAGACCTGCCTGCCTTTCAAACTCAAGACCCACTGTCACATCGCTGCCTTGGCCCTTGGCTTTAAACTGCTGCTGACAAAACTCATCAAAGACTGTTGGCCGACTACGAAAGTAATGGAAAAGAGCTCGGACGACAGCAGGTTCCTGAAGTTTGATCCAAGTGTCTCTGTCCTGCTTTGCAAAGAACTTATCCAAGTCGTCCAATGCAACACTGTTTCCCCTGTTTAGCCAAGCTAACCCGAACTCCACAAGGCTCAGAGATGGATTGTTGATGTTGAGTGCAGTGGATATAGACCCAAACACCTGGTGATACAGTATCACCTTTAGCTCCTTGACCGCTGCAGCATTCCGAGTCCTTTCAAAAAACTGCTCCACATCCGTCAGAACCGTCTTATCCATGTAGACTTCCAATTCTGATTTGTTCGGTACACCCTCACCCGCCAGAGAACAACTGATCTTACTCGAGGTGCATATCTTCTCAAAAAAGTCAATCAGGAATTCTGTTGCCTGCTCCAAGGGACGCTTGCTCCCAATGAAATGCTCAAGTGCTGTGACAAAGAACCTGTACCTCCCTTTGTACAAATCACAGACCCTCTGCATATCAATACCATCCACACTTCGGAGTAGTTTCCCAGCATAGAGCTTGAAGTCCTCAACAGTGGTGAATCCACCAAATCCATGAAAGACCATAACAGAAGCTCTTCTCTTCAAAGTGGCAGAGATACCCCGTGCCACGGCTAGCATACTACCACCTGTGCCTGCATAGTAGAATTGTCGAAATCCACAATCTATGAGTGCCGGCACAAGAATGTCGAGAAATGATCTGCTGCTACAACCAAGAGTCGATGGTGAAAAGCGCTTCTCCAACCAGCAATTTATTATTTGACACTCGTCAAATATAATCGGACCATCCCAATTCCCTTTTAGACGATCCAGTACCCCCTGGAACTGACCTTCAATGCGTTCCAAGTCTTTCTCAGTCCGTATCAAGTTTAAAAGTCTAATGGTGAGCGCCTTGAACGGATCTTTGAAGTTGTAGAAATGCTGGAGCAAAGGGATTGCAACCTGCTTGAAGAGCCATGCCTGACCCGTCAGATAGCCCATTTTCTCCACCTGCCCCAGCAAATAAAACCTGCTGATGAGCAAAGCTTTGAGGCAGATTGCAGCACTAACTTCTGGAATGTCTCCAGTTGGATACAGCTCCAGCAACTTTGATGCCACTAACTTGAGATCTCCTGAACCTTCAGCTCCAATACCAGTCTCACAGACCCCCACAAAGAAGAGCCCACGCTGCGCTACAGCGATCTCATATAATGTCCTGGTCTTCCCCGATCCCGACACGTTGAAGAGAACGGTGAGGGTCGGCTGCGCTTTGTCAGTTACCTCTATGATACGCTTGGATGCTTCGAAAGGTTGGTTTAGAGCAAACCACAAGAGGCAGGGGCATTCATCTGTAGGATCTTTTGGCAGTGGGACTTTACACGTTGGGAAATCCGCCAGAAACGCATCCGCCTTGGGATATTGAAGATTTGGCTTGCGCAACTCATGCCAAAACCTATCCAAGAGACTATCTATATTTGCCACAGTCAAAACCGATTTGACTGGTTCTGCAAGAAAAAACAACGCAAGTCAAAAGGGACCAAGAGATCTAAAAGGGAAAGACAAACAATGAGATCAACAAAGGCTTACCCTTGGACTTATCCCGCAGCTGCTTCTCCTCCTCGCGCAGCTGCTCCTTCTCGTTGCGCAGCTGCTTCTCCTTCTCGCGCAGCTGCTTCTCCTTCTCGCGCAGCTGCTCCTCCTTCTTGACCAGCCGTTCCTCCTTCATGGGATCATTTGGCTGCTCCAGTTGCCCCTCAACCGCACTAATTTGGCCCTCAACCGCTGTAATTTGGCCCTCAACTACAGCAATCTGCCGTTCAACTTCCCGGATTTCCCTTGACAAGCCAGAAACCGGATCATCCACCTCCATGGGCTCCGCTGAAGACGCCATAAGCCAAGAAACACCTGCGAAACCCTAGCCGCCACCGAAACCCTTTCTTATGGAACGCAAGGGCTATCTATACATCGAAGAGCCCAGCCTCTCGCAGCCGTCCGATCCCAGTCGGTTTTCATAAAAAATTGAGCCTCCCGTCAAACACCATCTGTGAGGGCCAAATGTACAGCTACGATGCCGTATACTAATATTAGCATAGTGGATTTTGGTAGCCGTCTGATTCGTTTCAATCCGGACCATTTGCTCCTGTATATAAGCTAGGGTTTTTGGGTTAATTGATATGCACATTTCTGTATTCCCTTTCCATATTCCATGCACTCACATTGGTGGAGGTGAGGGGCACCTTTGATTGTCCCTGGGGAGTGCTTGGATTTGGGATTTCGGTTTAAATCTAGCTTTTGCATTGTCTAGATCTAGCTTTTTCCATTTCCTTTCTTTTGTTCTTTCCTTTCAGGATTTTGGTTTAGATCTAACTTTTTGCATTGTCTAGATCTACCATTTCTTTCCAGCTTTTTGTCATTTCTCTTCTTTTGCTTTTTCTTTTTCATTCATCTTCATGGCTGATCCGCAATCTCCTCCTTTGACTCTAGAGCAGCAGTTGGTTCAATTGCTTGATGCTATGCACTTGCAATTGAACAATCAAACTCAGTTGATGGCAGCGTTCACGGCACATGGTACAACTCCTCCTGCTTTTGGTGCTAATCCTCGCGTTCGACCGGAGTTCTTTCGTGGGAATCCTGGGGATGATGTGTACCATTGGTTCGATCACTTCACGGTGATTGCCACATATCATTCTTGGGATGATGCTCGACGTTTGTGTGAGTTCCCCACATGTCTCCAAGGGATGGCATTGCAATGGTACAATGGATTGAGCGCAGCTACTTATGGCGATTGGAGTGTTCTTCCGGACGACTTCAAACGCGCTTTTGGACACGCCGACAATTGTGATGATGCCTTCCAACAATTGCATCGTCTTCGCCAAGGGTCATCTGAGTTGGTGATGCAATTTGGCGTTCGTTTCCGAAGTCTTTTGCTTCGTGCGGAGCCAAATATGTCGGAGCGGATCAAGCTAGGAATGCTGTGGCCAGCACTTCGTCAAGATCTTGTTGGACTTGTGCATGCACTTGCTCCTGCCACTCTTGACGATGCTTTTCGCTTGGCACAACGTTATGAGACGTCGCCTCTTCCACTTCTTGCTACACGTCCTTCAGCTCCACTTCCTATGAGTGATGGTCCTATTCCCATGGAGGTTGATGCTGCTGCTACTCGAGTCCAAGGACAAGGGCGAGGACGTGGTTGTGGCCGTGACGTTCGTTGCTGGGCGTGTGATGAAGTTGGTCATACTTATCGGCGTTGTCGGCGCTTTCCGGATTGGCGACCTCCATTTCCTGGGTGGAGACCTTGGCGTCAGCAACGTCCCGTTGGTGCTGCTGCGGTGGAAGGTTTGGATCCTGAGGTGCATTCGGGAAACGAGGAGTCGCGCGAGTAATGGAGGGACCTTGCGCGAATAAGTTAGTGACCCCTCCATCTTTCTTTCGGGAGTATCATCAAGGGGTTCACTCGGCACCGGTTCATCCAGTGTTTACTTTCCAAGCTCATTTTTATAACAAGAGGTCTCATATTCTTCTCTCCATGTTGGTTGATACAGGTTCGAGTTTATCTTCTATTGCTCGACCTGTTGCCACACGTTGTTGTCTACACTTGCGTCGTGCGGCGGATCCAGTTTTCATTCTTTACGGCAACGGCCGTACACATGCATGTGCACGAGATGAGGCGGACCTGGTTGTTCGTGTGGGCGATCTCGAGCTTGAGTTGCAGTCATTGCGGGTGGTGCCGAGTCAAGCTTTTGACCTCATTCTTGGTATGGATTGGTTGCAGCACAATCATGCCAAGTGTGACTTTGAGGCTTCTCCCCCTTGTCTCATACTTCCTTATGTTTCATCTATTCCTCTCACTTCCGTACCTCTTCGTCCCTCTACTTCTACCTCTGCTTCCATTACTTTTGTTCCCCCCCTATTTCCTCTTGTGTTTCCATCTTGTTCTGCTCTTCCTTTTTCCGATCCCTCCGATGATCTTTGTGTTGCAGCTGTTGACTAGCTCATGAAGGAGTATTCTGATCTCTTTGAATTTGACCTATCGTCTGGGGCCAAGATTGCCACACGTCATCCCATTCCAACCGGGGATGCTCGTCCAATCAAGGTTCCTGTTCGTCGTCGGTCACCCAAGGAGATCAAGATTTTACGTGCAAACGTCAAGGAGATGTTGGAAAAGGGTGTTATTCGGAAGTCACGGAGTCCTTGGGCATGTGAACCTCATCTTGTGACGAAGCCTGATGGGAGTATTCGTTTCTGCATCGACTATCGTCCGTTAAATGAAGTGACGATCCCAGACGTGTACCCTCTTCCTCACACTGCTGATCTCTTGGATCGTCTGGGGCGAAGTTGTTGGTTCACCAAGCTAGATCTTGCTTCTGGGTATTGGCAAGTACTGATGGCCGAAGAAGATATTCCTAAGACTGCTTTTTGTACACCATTTGGTTTGTACGAGTTTTTGGTGATGCCGTTTGGTTTGAACAATGTTCCAGCAACTTTTCAGCGGATGATGGACGAGGTTCTTTGCGATATGCCGGAGGTGACGGCTGACTTCATTGATGATGTCTTGATCCACTCGGAAGGGACGTGGGAGGAGCATGTTCGTGATGTTTGTAAAGTGTTGGATTGGCTATGCGACGTTGGTTTAAAGCTGAAGCGGTCAAAGTGCGTGTTTGGGTCCAAGGACACAACTTATCTTGGGTACCGTATTTCTCGTGAGGGTTTGTAAGTTGATCCTAACAAACTTGTGGCTGTTCTAAAGTTCCCTACTCCAAAGTGTGTGAATGATGTGCAGCGCTTTTTGGGTAAGGTGCAGTATCTTGGTCGTTTTGTGGATCATCTTTCCGATCGCACTACACCATTGCGAGCGTTGCTGAAGCCATCAACGTCATCTTTCATCTGGTCTCCCAATTATGAGCGGGTGTTCGTGAATCTCAAAGAGCTATTGACGACTCCTCCGGTTTTGGCATATCCTGACTACACTCGACCTTTTATTTTGCGCGTGGATGCTTCTGACATTGGTCTTGGAGGTGTGTTGATGCAAGAGAGCTCGAGTGTGCCTGGTCAGCACCATCCCATTGCATACATAAGCCGTACATTACAACCAGCGGAGATGAACTACTCCACGACGGAGAAGGAGTGTTTAGCAGTAGTCTGGGGTTTCGAGAAACTTCATGCATATCTACATGGTTCTCGGACGTTACTTGAAGGTGACCATGCTGCTGTTACTTCATTATTGAAGCGGAAAAACCTAATTGGTCGTACGGCTCGATGGGCTTTGAAGCTTTAGATATATAATTTCGATGTTATTCATCGCCCAGGGAGTTCTATGGCTGATGCTGATGCCCTTTCTCGAGCTCCTCTTCCTTCTCCACTCACTTCTCATGTTTCTGACGAACCTGTTGTTCCAGCATCTGTGGATTTTCTAGATGAGGATTCTGTGCCGTCGGCGGTTGCTGTCCTTGACGTTCAGTGTCCACAGGGCGTAGAGCAAGATCTACCTTCTCTTGATGAGGTTTGCGAGGCTCAAAAGATTGAGCTGTGGATTCGAAGGCTTCGAGATGGGTTTGAGAATCCTGCATCACTTGCTGATGACTTGCCTTTTCGGCATTTACATTCTCAATATCGCCTTGAAGATGGCCTTCTTTATTTTGTGGGGACGGATCCTGCTGATCATTTACGGCTGGTGGTGCCTTCGGTGTTTATTCCGCGGTTTCTCCATGCCTACCATGATTCTCCTATTCTAGGTGGGCATATGGGACACCGTCGTGTCACCGAGAAGCTGCGCAGATCTTTCTATTGGCCAGAGATGCGACGTGATATTATCCGGTATGTGCGTAGCTGCGTTTGGTGCCAAGCTCGTAATACTCCCCCTTGTGCTGAGGAAGGACGGTTGGAGTCAATTGCAGTTTCTCGTCCGTTTGAGTTGGTGGCGTTTGATCTTATGGGACCTTTTCCGCGATCGACTGCTGGCAATGAGTATGTTATTATTGCTTCTGACTACTTGACTCGTTGGGTGGAAGTTGGTGCTCTTGCTAGTGCCTCTGCAACTGCTGTTGGATACTTCCTCCTCAATCAAGTGGTGTTCCAGCATTCTTGTCCAAAGCGGATTCTTTCAGATAATGGTCCTGCATTTATGGCTGAGGTATTTCATGTTTTGACATCTCGGTTGGGGATACGCCACACTTTTACGAGTGCTTATCATCCACAATCAGACGGTCTGGTGGAACGGCTCGTTCGGACATTCAAAGGGATGATTGTGAAGTATGTGAACTTTCAACATTCGGATTGGGATGGTTATTTGCCGTCTCTTCGGTATGCCTATGTCACAGGGGTGCAGAGTTCTATTGGTGGTTCACCATATAAACTTCTATATGGTCATGATCCAATATTACCAGTAGAGCTGGGTTTACCTTTGCGATTGCCACGAGCTCCTGATGCTAAGTCATGGGATCAATATTTGACAAGCATTCTTCCACTTGTCCAAGCAGAGTCTGCTGAACACTTAGGCCGCGTACAAGTGGGACAACAACGGCGCTACAATTCCCATCATCGTCCACCTGCGGAGTACAAAGTGGATGATTTGGTGTTAGTCCGTTTTCCCCATCTTACGGTACGTGGTTTATCTAAGGGGCTCCTTGCGCAGTGGAAAGGACCGTATCAGGTGTTGCGGCAAGTTGGACCACAAGTTTATGAGGTTCGGCATGACGTTCAGCAGGCCGATCCTCCGGAGATTGTGCATGTGCAGCGGTTAAAACGCTTCATACAAAGGGATCATGAGCAAATTAATACCGTCTACAGATCCACCGATGCCTCCTCCTGACGTTCCTCTAGATCCCGGCCCATCTACAAGAGAACCCTGACGGCCTTCCATTATTCCGAGAGGAGGGGATGATGTGAGGGCCAAGTGTACGGCTACGATGTCGTATACTAATATTAGCGTAGTGGATTTTGGTAGCCGTCGGATTGGTTTCAATCCAGACCACTCGCTCCTGTATATAAGCTAGGGTTTTTGGGCTAATTGATATGCACATTTCTGTATTCCCTTTCCATATTCCATGCACTCACACATCCTGTTATAGTCTCTCTCCACCTAGTTGATGTGGCATGATTACATGGCACTTCTCTCTTTCCACTCCCATCTAACTCTCTCTCTCTCTAGTGCTGCCACACACTTTAACGTGGACCAAAGTCTCTTTCAGATGACAGAGAAGGGAGAAAAAAGGGTTTTTTTTCCTTTGCATCCAATGCCAACCAGCATGTAAGAATCTCTTTGGCTGGAGAGAAATTTAACACATGTCACATTATCCCTCAATTTTTTATGAAAACCGATCGGACTAGGATCATAAAAAATTGAAGGATAATGTGACATGTGTTAAATTTCTCTCCAGCCAAACGAGAACAGGTAAATTCATCCTCCTATCGAGTTTTAATGTCTTCCATCATTGCTTTCAATTGTTTCTAATCACAGTGTTAGCCATCAAGCCAGGGATTTTGTTGTAAATCACAGTGATTGATCTCTTGTTCTTGCACACTCACACGCTCAATCTCTCAATCTCTAATGCACTTGCTCTGGATCTCTTGCGTCTTGTCATTTCGAATAATTTAAATCTCAGCCATCACAATATCTTCAATCTTATTTTATCTTATCATTATTATTATATATGAATTTATAGTTTTATTTTGTATATTTTAATGATAATATCTCAATGTTTCTGTTTTTAGAGATGTGATATTATTTTTTCTAAATTATCTAGAAAGGATGCATTATCATCAATATTCATCAATATTTATCAATATCAATCGTTACAAGAACTTTAGAGAGTATAAATAAGACACACTTATACTATATTAATTTATGAATGGATGAATCCTCATCCATAAATTTATTTTAGGCATGTGCTTTAAAATATCATTAAGCAATGTTCACAATTATGTATAAAACTCAAAGAATTGAATCTGTCATTGAAGAATTATCATTACTTAGTGCTTAAGATTTGATAAAATTATCATCACTTAGCACTTAAGATTTGATAACCTAATACTTCACACATGCTAACAATAAGATCAAATCTCTTGGATCAACATGCTATAGCAGAATGTTATTATTTATATCATTATTAACTATCAAACTTTATGTGCTGAAAATCCTTCTTTGGATATATGTGTATACATGCATTAAACATCATAATAGATGATAGTAATATTAAAACTGTCACACTTGCATATGTTAAATTTGCTATAGAATTTAAATTCATTTTGTATATTGTTAACATTCTTCTCATTGCTCTCCTCAAATTTCAATTTATGTTTCACTATGGATTTTTACAAACAACATAAAGAGAGAAAAAACTCTAAAACCTATTAAGGATGGAAAGGTTTTTTCTACATTTTCAAGATCACACCTTTTTCATTCTCTCAGAATATTGTTTTCAAAACTTTTTTATGTTGGCATTTTGATTTTCGTCTTGGCTCTATTTTGTTGAAGGTTGTGATTCGTAATGACATTAGTATAATTGCATGCTTGGAATTTCTTCTTTCCGATGTGAACAAAGGTGAACAATAATGGGATTTGCAAAATTCTAAGTCAAAGGAGATGTCATTATCCTCTCCTTCTCTAGTTCAAGTGAAGAAATCATGCTAGTGCTAGTGTTGAATTCACTATTTCCATCTTCACCAATATTCAAATTTGTTAGCAATACTTTCCAGTTTTCACACTTCTTAATTGACATGTGCTTGTTTTTGTATAAGCCTATAAATGAGCTTCCATCCTCCTACAACGGCAACATTTTCTTCAAGCTATGACCTTTAATCAATAGTATAGGTTCCAAACGGAAGGGGATGGAAACTAAGTAGGATGTCCACAATTAGTGCAAGATTAAGACCATATATTTCTAAAATTTCAAAGGCACAATGTTTATAATTTATTGTGGCAAATATTAAATTGCATGGATGAAATATATAATTTAGATCGCTATAGGAATTCTATATTTTTTGAAGGGTTTACAATCAATCCTTCTATCAAACGCAAGAACAAATCTTGGCAATGCTATTAAGCCATTCCTACCCGCGTCATATGTTTGCAATCAAGAGCAACTTTTTCACCTTTATTCTCTTGTATTCAAAATTTGATGCTCAATCGCATGCCACTCCATCTCCTTCTACTACTCGTCCCCTAGGAATTTTTAAAGAATGAGGCTCTTTCTCCTTTAATTATGGGCTGCAAGAAACATTATGTAAGTTGATACATATTTCAACACTAATTTACCTTCGCCCAGACAGCAACTAGAAAATCAAGTGGCAGCTGGTACCAAGTTTGTAATTCTTGGCCTTTCCTAGTTGCTAGCTTCACTCAAATTGCTTCAAATACCTCACGATTGTACAACATTTGGACCTCCTCTAGCAAAAGCATGCCGATAAACTAAAGATGCTCAATGTCATGTACCAATGTATGAGCTTGAAACATAAATTGGTTTAGCCTACAAAAACACAATATTGGTTAAGTTTACAAAAAATAAATTCTTATATGTTGATCTTATGGCATGCCATGTTGAGCTTCACAATATGCTCCTGAGTCATTGGTTTGACAAGTGTGACTAGAACACTAATGTGTCATTTTTCATCATCTCGAAACTTCTCTTGAGTGCACTTCCAAAATACTAGCCACCTATGGTTTCCATTGATCACCCAAAAGAGCTTTCCAATGAACCCTACTATCTCCACATGTTGTCCTAAGAATCCATCAAACTCACGAAACTTTCGCAGCCATATAGGATCCTATTTTTGCTTAAGTTCAGTAGTCACTGGCTTTGTTCGACTAGTTCTGGGGAAAGTTGGTGAAACAATGAAGGTACCAGCTGTGCTCCCAAACCCGACCTTGGCAAAGGAGCTGCAGGTAGCCATGTTGAGTTCGTAAGCTAAGCGCATCCAATGGTTTTGAACCAACTAGCACAAAAGAACTAGAAAACGATGAGAGCCATTTCACACCATTTCCTGTAACACTTTACTGACTGTCCATTCTTGAGCTTGAATGATTGTGTCCCAAACAAGATCATTCATAATGGTGTCAGAATCATGCATGCATAATCCTTCACCACCAGCCTGAGGAGTAGTAGGAGTAGCTACCATACCTCCAGTAGCCTCTGTAGTAGATCCATCTATAATGCTACCAATAACCTCCTTAATCGGTTCAGTTACCTTGCCACGAGCAACCTCAACAACCAAAGGCATAACAACCCCACCACCACCAACATTAGATGCAAGTACCCCACCACCAATAGCTGCAGCCTCAAGAGCACTAGTACCAATAGCCTCAATAACACTAATATTGATTTGAGTGTCCATCTCAACATCCACATCATTGTTATGCTCTTCGTTGCCTCCAGCATGACTAACAGAAACTTCATTGGATACTTGAGATGAATCTCCATTCAATCGGCCAAACCTATAGCGATCAAGGTGGCTGCATTTTCTTGGAGACTAAGACCATTGAGGTTGGCCTTGGCGCTTCCTCTAAAATAAAAAGCCAAAAATACTATAACATCTAACTTGTAATGTAAAGCAAGCTTGTGGCATTTTAAGTTTAAGTCCTTTATTAGAAGTTCTAGGTAGTCAAGCCTGATTTATATCTGCTCTCACAAGAAAAGTTTATAAATAAAAGATGTGAAAAATAGATTGTAAACTACAAAAAATGCAAAGACATAAAACATAAGTCACTAGGAGAGGTTGGTTCATGCGAGAACTAACCTCACCCTACCTCTCAAGAAAAAAGAAAAACACAACAAGAATATGGAGAGGTTGGTACTTGTGTGAACCAACATCTTCCACCCTCTTATTTTCACATGAAATGCCCCATCAAGTCATTAAAATCAAGAAAAAACCTTGAAGATGTCAGTTCGCACAAGAATTGACATTTCTATCTCTCTTTGTTTTCTAAAATATAAAGATCTCACCACTAGAAACATGAAAAAAACCAAGAAAGTTCATGTCTAAAAAAAATGAAGGTGGGGAGACATTGGTTCACATGTGAACCAATCTTTCCCACCCCTTTATCAAGGAAAAAAAATCAAAACAACAAGGCAGAGATGGGCAAAAATCTAAATAGAAAATGAAACAGAATGCTAGGAAATGTTGGTTTGCACAAGAACTAACATCTCTATCCTTCAAGAGAAAATAAAAGTCGAGAAAAGAAAAAACCTCTCATAGAAGAAAGAAGGTGAGGAGATATTAGTTCGCGTGCAAACTGACCTTCTCAAGGAAGCATAACTTGTTTAAGGAGTGTTTTAAAGCATATTGCAAGGTTGAAGTGCCTTTCTCTCGCCCTTCTTTGCTCAAACACACCTTTCTCTAGCCCTTTGCTGCTCAAACCCTAGGCGTAAAACTTTAAAAATCAACAGATGTAATCAATAGTCACGATCAATAGTCATGATTTTCATTCTCTTTGATGGCGATCAATGGACACAATCATTCAATGCTTTAGATATTAAGATATGTATAATTGATTGTGAGAGGAATAATATTGTTGAAATGAATGTGGTTATGAGTGAGAAGCACTAATCAATCACAAAAGTTGTAGCATTGATTACTTGTTCTTCCTCTCATCTCCATGCTCCTTTCCCTTCAAGAGAGTTTTATTCTTTTGTGACAAATGAGAGAGAGTCAAGATCAAAAAGGTTAATTCGTGTGCTCTCACAAAAAAACCACATATGAACCAACCTTTTTGAGCTTGACTCTCTCTCACTTGTTACAAAATAATGAAACTCTCTTGAAGGGAAGAGAGCATGGAGATGAGAGGGAGAATAAGTAATCAATGCTACAACTTTTGTGATTGATTAGTGCTTTTCACTCATAACTACATTCATTTCAACAATATTATTCCTCTCACAATCAATTACACAATTAATATGGGTGGCTCTTTAAGATTTTCATATCTCTCTAGATTCTAAATGGTTGTATATTTTGTTAAAATAATTAGCTTGTCCCTTGCAAGGACATAGCTAATTAATGCTCACAATATAGAAGAATATCTTTGTTCTTTCTTGTTAGTTTCTCCCCAAATGTTTTCTAAATACTAGATATGAGAGAATTCTACTTAAAGTTTGATCGAGAGCCTCCACTTATTTTCTCTAAAAGTGTTACAGGAGAGAGCTTCCTCTATAGAAGATTCAAGTTGAAGCCGGAATCAATTATTCTAGAGAATGTATATCACAATAAAGGTAATCAAATAGAAAAATCCATTCTTCTCAATAGTGGTGTGGGAGAGAATGGAATTCAATAGGATCTTGATAGATGTATAGGTCAGAAAACTCTAGTTACAAGATTTTCGAAGCGAGGAGAGGGGAGTGCATCAGTTTTACAGTCAACTATGCAAGGAGTGAAGGATGAAGTTGTTATTCTCTCCAGTGACAAAAGTGAAGAAAATGAGCTTCCCGACATAGCTTCCCAGACAAGTAGGTGCGTTTCTTCTGGGCCAGTTTTTGGAGCAGTGGATAAGGCATTTTGCAATCTCAATTATTACGGTTGGAATTGAAGAAGTTTAAGTACATAAGAGGTCAGGAGCTTCCTTCTTCCTATAATGGAATATATTCTTTGAGTTTCCACCGGCCAGTTTGTCAAGCAGGAAAAGGGGTATGGAGACATGTCTTAATCCATATAATTGGTGTAGAGTAAAGATTACCCACTTCTCCCATTTCAATGGATCTATGTCCATAGTCCATTGTGGTGGACAACTTCAGTGTCTCACTGAGAAATACATTTTTGATCATGGCAAGAACATGTGTTTCTTTGAAGGCTCAACGTTCAATCCCCCTAGGTGTGATGAGGTTGCTACAGGGTTTAGATGCCGCAAATACAAGGCAACACTTGTGTGTCAAACATATTGCAATGCAAAATGTATTATTTTCTTCCATGGGATGGATGTTTAGGTAGAGCAGCAATGCATGTTGGACACCACCAACACACAATAAAGGAAGGAATCCATCATGATTCTTTTCACAATTTGAAAGTTATTGTTACTATAGAGGCTGGGAAGAAAAAGTGTTGCAACTCCAAAGTGTGTTCAACAGTCTATACTAAAGGACTATGTGGTGGATACGTTACTACAATCTGATAGAAAAAAAAGAGTTCACGGAGAACAGCTTGAAGGACTTACTTTGAAATATAGAACCCGTGACACATTTAAACAGGTATAAGATTAATACTTAACTCTCCTTTATCACTAATAACACTCTTTTTTTTTTGTAAAATAAAGAACTAGATGCGAGAAGGGTGAGATGAAAAGTTTCAATTTGGATTAGATGCGATTTTGGAGCTAAAGAGGAAATATCCCTATGAGTTTATTCATGGGCACTTATTCATTGGCCAAGTGACTTCGAACAATCAACACCTTTCATCTTTAAAATGTTAACCCTTGGTCCTACTTCTAGTGTGGACTTTGTACAACGAATGGATATGGATGGAGATGGGGACTTGGATCCATTTCGACCATATAGAATGAGTTTCAGGCTGGTCAACTATGGGAGCCCATATGTATGATCACAAGTAAATGGCTTTTTATTTTTTAAGGATTCCATGCTAGTTTACATTATACCCATTCCTTCTACAGGTTGCAGTGCAATTTGACTATACCTATAGCTAAATTCAAGGTCAAGGATTTCCAACCTTAAACTGTCTTTTGGACATGTATGTTTGAGGTTGTTGAACAACAAACCGAGAAGAAACCCAACTTCTGTGGTTTCATAACAGATGCTGTTGGTGCTAATTTGTTGGCTATGCGGTAAGTGTTTGGAGGTCATAAAAGTCAGCCATCACAAGGTAGAGAGAAGAGTTGTGAATTTCATTAGGCAAAAAGTGTTAACGAACATCGCCAATGCATCAAATCTAACTTCCATCATGAGTTCAAGCAACTTTATTGGGAATGAATAGATGCACAAACTAAACAGGAGCAGGAAGCAAAGGCAAATGAGATGTGCATATGGTGGCATGAAGGAGACAAAGTGCCAATTGAACACTTTCCACAAATGGAATGCTAGCTTGCATGGTGGGAAGTTTGAATGTTTTAGTGGGGTCATTATACTCTCCATATAAGCTTTCTCTTATTTTCTTTTCTTGTCACATTCAAATGTTGCGTTTTTCCTAGAATCAACCACTTGATGACATTGCACTTACACTAACAACTAATCAATTTGAGAGCAAACATTGGAGTTAGAGAACTTCTGAAGCAAAGAAAGGAAAAGTGTGAACCAATAATTTACATGAGCTTATGGAATACCTTAAACACCTAAACTTTATGCTGCCATTAAACTTTCACTAGTTAGGGGATTGTATTAACTTCCTTTGACTTTCCTTGACTTTCATTGACTTGAGCTCACCCAACCACCAAAGCAAGTGTGCAAGTGCAAGAAATCAAGAGATTGAGAGATTAAATGTGTGAATGTGCAAGATCAAGAGATCGATCACTGTGATTTACAACAAAATCCATAACTTGATGGCTAACACTATGATTAGAAACAATTGGAAGCAATGATGGAAAACATTAAAACTCAATAGGAGGATGAGTTTACCTGTTCATGGAAGTTAATAGATAACACGGGATGGGAACCTGATCATTCTTGCCTTCCTGTTTGAATTTTTATGATCAGTGTTACCTCCTAAGCTAAACCTCGTCATCCCTATTCTCCCATTGAGAATTTCTTGGACTGGTAAACTTGTTTGTGTGGAGCATATATGCTCCTTTTGCATTATGCTATTGGTACTTCTTGTTTGAAAGAGAACTACCCTTTCTTTGGAGTGAAGTCTTCTTTACTGTTTGCCAGCTCCATGGGAAGCTGCTTGACAAGAGGCCTTCATGAGTGGTGGACTGAGAGTTTCAAGTTGCCTCTTCACACTTAAAAACACACAGCACTTGAACTGTACAACAGTTACCCCGAAGCAAACGGTGGGAGAGTTGCTAATTTGTGTGAGGAGGGAAGGTTCTCCACTCTGGTCTATGTCACAGCAAGAGCCCGTTATGCAGTGGAACGGGTAGGCAACGTTCTAACAAGGTATATTTTCTTTTTAAAAGCATAATAACATTAGAGCACTGTTCAGGGGGCTAAGCATTCTCTCACCTGTTGCAGTTCCCATGAGGGTTGGGTCAATGGAATACAACCCAACAAAATGTACAACAAAATGGACAACTGCAACAGGATCTCCTTTGCTAGGTCTTAGAATCCATGCTCCCTGGAAAAGGAAAACACAGTGCTCTCTCTGCAAAAGAAAAAAAGCAGATAGAGCTTACTTGGATTTCCTGCCAGCGTCCAAGAGTTCCTTTTCATCGCAGAGTCTACTTAACCCTGGAAAGAAAGAGCTCCAGGGGAAGGTTTACGTTCTCTAGCAATTCGGAGCCGCCAGGAAAGAATGAGCCCTATGGACCTGGGATTGTCTCGTCGCCAGCGCTGCCGCGGTCGCGAATCCAGTGCCTAAAGCCCTCGAAATATTTCCAGCCTCCATGCTTTACCCTCGAGACGATCGATCCATGCGATCTTGGAGTGCTGGAGCGGAGCTCGGTTGCTGGATCCAGAGAGGTGAGCGCATTCTTCCTAGGGTTTTGGAGATGAGAAAGCAAGAATCGAGCGCCAAGGAGCCGCCGACGATCATCACCCCAAGCTCTACCAGGTAAGATCAGCTCCACGAATTCCTGGACAAGACGGTGGAGATTATCCGCGTGGAGGAGGAGCCAGATCGTCCAGTGGGTGCTCCATCCCAGGAAGAAGACGATGGAATCCATCTCTTTGGGAAAGCTCCGGCTGGGATAACGATGCTAGAGAGAGTCAGGGATGGAGCACAGGGCTAGCGCTACATTCACAATACAAGGGGCTGGTTTTCTAGTGGCAAGAACTCGTTAGAGAATATAGTGATTGATAAGGCGAGAGAGAAGGCTCTGAGGATAGAATTTCTAGAAAGGAAGAAGTCATCGCTAGAGAGAAGTCAAGGGTGGCGGCATTGAAACAAGTCAGGGGTGAGAAGTGAGCTCAATTCCACGAAATCATACGTTCTCTCTCTTTTTTTTCGTTTGTTCTTCGTCTCAAAGGGATGGAGCCAGTTCACTAATGCCAGTTATGGTTTTTCACTTTTCTTGCAATGCTGGGAGAAACCAACTGGATCTTGCATTGCTGGTTTGATTCAAAGTCTGTGATTCCTTGTGCTAGACAAGACTTACAGGTTCTTAATGGGAACTTGCAGAGTTTTATAGATTAGCTTTAAGAACCCAGACCGAATCAATCAACCACTCTTTCAGATACAAAGATAGGTTATTGCCACCAATCACTCCACATAATGGCTGTATGGCCCCCTCAGCATTTTGCCGTTTCAGTGGGGAAAACCGCCCACCACTAGGGAGTTGACCTGCAAAATAGTTGAAACCAAACTGTTCCAGATCCTTCCCCGTATGGGGCAAAACTGCCAGTCGCAGTAGTCCATTTTTTGAAGCAAGATCTCTAAGCCTGTTCAAACCTCCATCTTTTTTCTTCCTGCATTTCATCAAATCCAAACTGTCCAAAGCACTCGAAATTTTACCTTGAGTAGCCTCATCATCCCCGGATTTCATCTGTAATAAGCAAGGAATGAGCCGCCGCTCCGATTCGTAGTCATTGGTGAGAAAAAGCAACGCATCTGGACGAAAGGCACCCCAGCCACCATAACCAGTCCAGAGAACCGTTGGAAATGCGTCAGCCTGCCCTTCAACGTCGTCGAGATACTTCTCAAGTGTATAACAGTCGGTGCCATGGGTGTGACTTTTACCGCACATCTTTGTCACAACTCCTGTTGCAACGCGTGCTTTCACCACCTTTGCCTTCTCAAAATATATTGCAGGAACTTTAAACTTGTTGTTGCGCAGTTCCACAGAGCGATTGTCAAGAAAGCGAAACACAAAGTCTACAGGAGCCTTTCCATCCAATGCGTCAGCCACCATAAGCCCTGCCTGCCTTTCAAACTCAAGACCCACTGTCACATCGCTGCCTTGGCCCTTGGCTGTAAACTGCTGCTGACAAAACTCATCAAACACTGTTGGCCGACTACGAAAGTAATGGAAAAGAGCTCGGATGACAGCAGGTTCCTGAAGCTTGATCCAAGTGTCTCTGTCCTGCTTTGCAAAGAACTTATCCAAGTCCTCCAACGCAACACTGTTTCCCTTACTTAGCCAAGCTAACCCAAACTCCACAAGGCTCAAAGATGGATTGTTGATGTTGAGTAGAGTCGATAGAGACCCAAACATCTGGTGATACAGTATCACCTTTAGCTCCTTGACCGCTGCAGCATTCCGAGGCCTTTCAAAAAACTGCTCCACATCCCTCAGAACCGTCTTATCCATGTAGACTTGCAATTCTGATTTGTTCGGTACACCCTCACCCTGCTGAGAACGACTGATCTTACTCGTGGTGCATATCTTCTCAAAAAAGTCAATCAGGAATTCTGTTGCCTGCTCCAAGGGACGCTTGCTCCCAATGAAATGCTCAAGTGCTGTGACAAAGAACCTGTACCTCCCTTTGTACAAATCACAGACCCTCTGCATATCAATACCATCCACACTTCGGAGTAGTTTCCCAGCATAGAGCTTGAAGTCCTCAACAGTGGTGAATCCACCAAATCCATGAAAGACCATAACAGAAGCTCTTCTCTTCAAAGTGGCAGAGATACCCCGTGCCACGGCTAGCATACTACCACCTGTGCCTCCATAGTAGAATTGTCCAAATCCACAACCTATGAGTGCCGGCACAAGAATGTCGAGAAATGATCTGCTGCTACAACCAAGAGTCGATGATGAAAAGCGCTTCTCCAACCAGCAATTTATTATTTGACACTCGTCAAATATAATCGGACCATCCCAATTCCCTGTTAGACGATCCAGTACCCCCTGGAACTGACCTTCAATGCGTTCCAAGTCCTCCTCAGTCCGTATCAAGTTTAAAAGTCTAATGGTGAGCGCGCTGAACGGATCTTTGAAGTGGTAGAAATGCTTCAGCAAAGGGAGTGCAACCTGCTTGAAGAGCCATGCCTGACCCGTCAAATAGCCCATTTTCTCCAACTGCCCCAGCAAATAAAACCTGCTGATGAGCAAAGCTTTGAGGCAGATTGCAGCACTAACTTCTGGAATGTCTCCAGTTGGATACAGCTCCAGCAATTTTGATGTCACTATTTTGAGATCTTCTGAACCTTCAGCTCCAATACCAGTCTCAGAGACCCCCACAAAGAAGAGCCCACGCTGCGCTACAGCGATCTCATATAATGTCCTGGTCTTCCCCGATCCCGACACGTTGAAGAGAACAGTGAGGGTCGGCTGCGCTTTGTCAGTTACCTCTATGATATGCTTGGATGCTTCGAAAGGTTGGTTTAGAGCAAACCACAAGTGGCGGGGGCATACATCTCTAGGATATTTTGGCAATGGAACTTTACACGTTGGGAAGTCCGCCAGAAACGCATCCACCTTGGAATATTGAAGATTTGGCTTGTGCAACTCATGCCAAAACCTGCGCGAGAAGGAGAAGCAGCTGCGGGATAAGTCCAAGGGTAAGCCTTTGTTGATCTCATTGTTTGTCTTTCCCTTTTAGATCTCTTGGTCCCTTTTGACTTGCGTTGTTTTTTCTTGCAGAACCAGTCAAAGCGGTTGTGACTGTTGCAAATATAGATAGTCTCTTGGATAGCTGCTGCTCCTCGTTGCGCAGCTGCTCCTTCTCGTTGCGCAGCTGCTTCTCCTTCTCGCGCAGCTGCTCCTCCTTCTTGACCAGCCGCTCCTCCTGCTTGGGATCATTTGGCTGCTCCAGTTGCCCCTCAACCGCTGCAATTTGGCCCTCAACCGTTGTAATTTGGCCCTCAACCACTGCAATTTGGCCCTCAACCGTTGTAATTTGGCCCTCAACCGCTATAATTTGGCCCTCAAGCACAGCAATCTGCCGTTCAACTTCCCAGATTTCCCTTGACAAGTCAGAGACATCCACCTCCATGCGCTCTGCTCAAGACTGCCAAACCTTAGCCGCCAATGAAACCCTATTCGCAATAACATGAATAATATCAATATTTATGTTTCACCAAATATTTGAAAATTCTTTAAGCAAATTTTATTTTATAATAAAATACACCAGATTACTGTTTAAATCCTTTTTAACTATACTATCTTCTTTATTGAATCCACCAATTCCCACATTCTCTTTATTGTTATTAGTATGGTGAATATTGTTAGATCCATAATATGACAGCCATATAACATTATAAAAATATAATAAAGACATTAGAAGAAAAATATTTAACAGTGCAAAGCATGTAATTAAAATGCTTGTAGCCAAAACTTTCTTCTTCATCATGGTTGAATGTGTCTATATTCAAATAATTGAAAGGTTGTATTCTTAAAAACTTTTTTTTCTTCAAGTGTTATGTTCTAAAGCTTTGTTTATATATCTTAGTAAGTAAACCACACACTTGTTGTTTAGTTTTCTTTTTAAGTTGTTGAACCTTTGCTTCTGGATATTTGAGTTGTAAAAGATAGAGCATCACTTGATGACAATAAGAAACTCATGAATGTGATCCTGGATGTATATGTATGGCTAAGATATTATATATTAATATTAGCATAATGGGATTTTGATAGCCATTGTTAGTTTCAATCTAGACCACTCACTTCTGTATATAAATTAAGGTTTTTGGGCTAATTGAATATGCACATATCTATATTCCATTTCTATTTTTTATGAACTCACATTATTGGAGTTGAGGGGCAACTCTAATTATCCACTTAGATTTATGTTTTTGGATTAAATTTAGCTTTTACATTGTTTAGATTTTTTTTTTTTGAATTTCTTTTCAATTTCTTCTCTTTTACTTTTCTTCTTTTAGTTTATCTCTATGCCAAAGTAGCAGCCTCTTCCTCTTTTCACTCTGGAGTAACAATTAGTGCAATTGTTCGATGTGATGTAGTTGTAATTAAACAATCAAACTCAATTGATGGTGGCATTCATGGCATGTTATGCAGCTCCTCTTGCTCTTGTGACCAATCCTCACTTTTAGATATAGTTCTTCTATGGGAATCCTAAGCACAATATATACTATTGGTTCAAAATATTTTATGGTGATTGGCATCTATCATTTTTGGGATGATGCCTAGCTTGTATGCAAGTTTCTCATATGTTTCTAAGGGAAATGGTATAATGGTTTAAACATAGCTACTTATGCAGATTGGAGCCTTCTCCTAGACATCTTTAAACATACGTTTGGATATGTTTGCATCGTCTCTTCCACTTGAGTTAGTGATGCAGCTTGATGTTTGCTTCCAGAGCCTCTTGCTTTGTGCGGAGCTAAATATGTTAAAATGAATTAAGTTGGAAATGTTGTGGCTCGTGCTTTGTCAAAATATTGTGGGACTCATGCATGCACTAACTCTAAACACCCTTAATGACGCCCTTAAACTAGTATAATGCTATGAGACATCACCTTTTTCACTTGTTGTTACACATACTTTAACTCTAATTCTTATGGGAGGTAATTCTATTCCAATGGAGGTTGAGCTACTGCTACCCATGTTCAAGGATAAGGGCAAAGACATAGTTATAGTTATGATATTCGCTATTGGGCATTTGATGAGGTTGGCCATACATATTAATGTTATTAGTAGTTTCCGGATTGGCATCCAGATACCAAACTTAGTATCTGAGACTAATCCTTTAGCAAAACTCAATTATAGATAACACATCATCAAAGAGTGATTCACCACATTTAAGACTCAATATAATCCAACACTATAGACTAAATGCAACTAAAATGATATCAACAAAAGTAGGGTCAACATACCCACATGAAAAAACTATGTAAATTAACAATACGATCCTCCACAACACTATCTAGTAAAGCAAGTTTATCACTTGTAAATCATCATCGCAAAAGTCCTCAACGAAATCTACAAGCAATCACTAATTGCAAAGCAACCAACAACTACTCTTCAACTTGCTTTTGCAAAACCTAAACACTAAACTCACATCATTGACTTATCCACAAAAAGGTACCCAAGTGAGTGTCTAAATCCCCAAGCAGCTCATCCACAGTGTGGGTATTGTTGTTGAGCCAACCATACCACTGAGAATTGCTTTGCTCGGATGAGGGATATGCAGCAACTAGTTGGGCCCGCTATCGCACAGCCCATCTACCCCACACTTCAGTCTTCAATGGAGGTTCCGAGCTATTATGCTCAACCCCAGTTACCGGCAGTGCAGCAGGTGTCATACCCAGTCTATGCCTTGGAGCCGACCCAACAATCCGTGCCTCGGCCACCATCCTAATTTCCGGCAACCGGAGGTTGGGGTCAGAAGCCAAGATTACAGATCATTTGCTACCGCTGCCACGAGCAAGGACACATCACACCGCACTGTCTGAATCCCTAGAAACATGAGGAGTATCGACCCATTTGTGGAATTTGTCAAACCCAGGGGCTACACACACAGGATCAGTGTCTATACCACTTGTAGAACACCAGTCAAGGAGTGAATCAACCACTGCCAGCAGCTGATCGGGGCAAGCGAGTGGTAGATAGTAAGGCGATCTTTGTAGTCGCAGAGGATCTGCAAGAAGGAGCCGGCGTACCTATACAAGACTCGAGCCAGATACAAGCAACAGGCACAAGGAGTGTACGGGGGAGATCCAAGCCAGGCTTTTGGTGAGGACTCGGAGGTGATCGCCAGGAGAAATCGCCGTGCCACCCGTGAGAAAAGAGTGGCGGAGTTTGCAGATCGCCAGTCACGAGCCCCATAAATGGAAGTGTCATTGGACGTTGGGAATGCTGGCGTGAACAGACCAGATGGTGCCATGCGCCCATCATTGCCAAGCCCTCAGGAGAAATCCAATTTTGCTCAAGTCCTGAGAAAGCGGGATTGTCAAAGCCGATCAGGCTGCAGGATCAGATCCAAGAGGTGAGAGGCAGTGTGAATCCCTGGAGAGCAGTGTATAATATTGACTGGTAAATACTGGTTTTTGGGCCTTTTTT